>NC_081559.1:171531804-171809066 GCF_022355385.1 Mustela nigripes | reverse complement strand
AGTCCCCGCCATTACAAGAAAGCGCTTGGCTCACTGCTAGCAAAATACGCTGCAAGTATACAATGAACTTTCTGGTGAAGCCTGCCTAAAGGAGGACATAGTTATTGGTTGTATCAAATTTAATCAGCATAGTAACAGGACTCTCATTGGCTCTCCCCATTGCTTGGCCCCTTATTGGTCACCCTGCTGTATATAAGCTAAGGAAGTTGATTAAATAAACGGAAATGAAGCATTAACACCATACCAGGCTCATTGTCGTCCTTGCTTGCGGGCCGAGGGCGACAATTTACTATTAATCATCCTAAGCCCATTCTCTTATCCCTTTTCCTGTCCTCAACTCCTAGGCCATAACTATCAGTATCACTCTTCCAGATAGCCACTTTTTTTTTTAACTTTTAAATTAATGAGGACTATTTCAATTTGGTCAGAATGACTTTGGATTACATCAAGAATATTTTTAAAAGAACAAAAGCTGAGTAAGATTAGGCTCAATTTCATTTTTAATATCGTCTCCTGGTTCCACAGCATTTGTTTATGATAAACAATAAATTTAATGTCATAAACAAATGAATACTAGATTGAGGCAGTTTATGAGAGATGTATATGACTATCTTGAAAGACAAAATGAAAGAAAGTAAAATTATTGTGTAAACCTAATTCATTTCCCTTGTTACTCTAATGTATTTTTATAGTTCCTTAGGGCAAATCTGTGATCATTTTCTTTTTAAGGGTTCACTCCTACTGAACAGTGTTCTCTATATCACCCGTTAATGTTGCTATTCTATTAAGAATTGTCTCTTTATGTTTCAATTCAAAGTAATCTCTGACTCTTCTGTGCATTTTAATTTGGTTATTATCAGCTGACTAACTATCCAAGTGAAACTCCAATTTTAATACTCCAATAGACTGACTACAAAACAACCAAATAATGGATTCACAATGTACAATCGTCTGATCATTTACTTAAAGGACATAATGTGTTCCTATACATTTCCTATTCTAAATTTTATTTTTGGAAAAGTTATTTTTAGACCAATGCAATATATTCCATATTGCAAAATAAAAACCAAGATAAGCTTATGAAATTCATTCATTTTAATAAGTATATTGCTTAACAGGGTGTAAAAGTGGTACAGATTGAAACATATTTCAATTGCACTTTTTAAATAGCATTTAAAATGCTATTTTATTAATAATATTATATGCATGTTAAAAGTGGCTTTGTGTTGATTGCATTTATAAAATATGCATCTTTTAAGAGAATCAAAAACATTAGCAGTAAGTACCACCAAAAATCTAAAAATAAAACCAGCCAGTGTAGCATAGCATAGTATAGTGGTTAGGGATGGAAAGACTTGATTTAAACTATTTAAGTTCTTCAGGCCTCAGTTTTCTTATCTGAAAAATGAGTATGATAATAGGTGCTAACTTAAGGGTTAGTATGAGCTTTGGATAAATGAATATAGATAAAATATTTATCAGAGCAAGCACTTAGTGAACATCAACTACATCATTGTTATTATCATTACCTACTTATAATTAGGATCACTATTTTGAAATGAAACTGTACCAAGTTTTTAATGGCCAAAGTAGATTTGTCCAAAAAATAAAAAAAAAAAAAGACCACATTTTAAAGCAGAAGTCAGATTTGAAATATATATACAAGTAAGATGAGAATCTGATTAATAGATTAAAGATAAGTATGAATCACGTAGTTTTCCATACAAGGAAGAAGGTAAAAGAAAGGTGACTCCCAAAATGCTTGGTTAATGAAAAAAAACATTTGTTTACTGAGGATACTCCATATTTGAAAGAAAACTTATTTATAAACAACAAATATATACACATACCTCTTTAATGATAATTTTCCATAAGAATAAGAGTTTACAACTTAGGTAT
Source organism: Mustela nigripes (assembly GCF_022355385.1). Lineage (NCBI taxonomy): Eukaryota > Metazoa > Chordata > Mammalia > Carnivora > Mustelidae > Mustela > Mustela nigripes. The sequence continues at coordinate 171,807,167 of NC_081559.1, read as the reverse complement.
TTGCACATGATGAGGTCTTATATGATATGTATAATATTAGATAAGCTAAAGAAAAATTAAATTATAAAATTGTAAAAAGTTTAGTCATTTAAATAGCAATCTAAATTATTATTTCTCTTATAATGTTATCCTAATAAATATATTTTCACATGTGTCTCTTAATCCTAGATTTCAGACTGAACTGAATTATGATGTTCTGGAAGTACATGATGGACCAAATCTTCTGTCACCCTTGCTTGGATCTTACAATGGTACACAAGTGCCCCAGTTTCTATTCAGTAGCAGTAATTTTATATACCTTCTATTTACAACAGACAACAGTCGTTCTAATAACGGTTTCAAGATTCATTATGAAAGTAAGTAAAGCCAAAATATTCCCTATTCTCTCTTCCCTACATTTGGTATTATAATTGTATCACTAAAAGAACTCCAAGATTTATTAAGATAAAATTTCTTGACCGATGACAATGCTAACGTTTTGCAAGGTATGTGTTTTAGTAAATTCTGCAAAAGATTTTCCACAATATCTATCTAACAACATCACAAAAGGAAATACTAGGGAAATCTCAGAAGTAGCAGACAACACATTTTAAACAATGAGTTCATATAGTAGTTTTTTTTTATTTATTTGACAGAGATCACAAGTAGGCAGAGAGGTAGGCAGAGAGAAAGGAAGGGAAGCAGGCTCCCTGCTATGCAGAGAGCCGGATGAGGGACTTGATCCCAGGACCCTGGAATCATGTCCTGAGCCAAAGGCAGAGGCTTTAACCCACTGAGTCACCAAGTTGCCCCATGGACTAGATTTTTGTGCACAATTCTGAAAAGCCATTAAAAGTAACAATCAATGTAAGATGTATATGAACATTGACAGATTCCTTTAAAACATACTTCATAAATTTATTCTTTTATATTTTACTCACATTAATTGCACACTTTTCCATTTAAAACATTCAGTTTCAATAGATTGATTTGATTCAGATCAATAGATTTGATCAATGGGCTCATGGGCTTTTAAAACCATAATAAACATATATTCATTACTCTTTTAAAGATTGTATTGTCTATAATATTATTTAATTATATTAACTTCTCTTTTTAGTTAGTGCTTTATGGCATGGGAGTATATTTCCTAAACATTATTGTAAAATATAACAAGAAATTAACACACACTCAGGAATTCAAATGAACTGAAGAGCCTTAGTTGAGATTTTTAGTTTACGTATGTGTTGAAGTTGAGTCAGAGTGGTCATTTTTTGAAATATATTTCAAAATTAATTCTTATCAGCAATTAATTTTTATCAATATGTTACAGAAGGGCAGGCACTTTTCCTTTAATCCATTGCTATATTCTATACCTAACAAATCACATTCAGTCCCACTCCAACCAAGGTGTGTGGTCTTGATCACATGTCAGACATAAGACAATTTTAAGAATTAAGTAAAATCACACATGCAATGTGTTTTTATAATAGTTAACATGCAGTAAGTAATCATTGAATAATAGCTCATATTTTTTTCTTTGAAAATTAATCAGACGAGGAATTAAAATGAGGAGTAAAGCTCAAATGTATCTTTATTATAAAAGAAATTATTCAGACACTTGTTAAAACAATAGATCAGTCTTTTACTATACTGGGGTTTCCTATAAAGTGAGAAAGATTGAGTTCAACTCTGACTACAAGTGGAACTTTATAGCCAAGGAGCAGAGTGTTGGGGGTCAGGGGCGGCAGAATCAGTGGATGGGAAATTGCTAAGGGGAGCAGAAGATTAGAGGTGGGGGATCAACTAAAGCCACCAGGCAGGATTTTTGCTGAAGGCAGGCTAGAGTGAGAAGATATTGAGGGTGGGGAATAAGGAATTTGAGTAGATATCAAGGGAAGGGGACTTTCAGTAAACTGACCCAGGAGGATTGCTGCTAAAACTGGACTATATGGGCTACCCGTGAGGTCCAGTTAAAAGGATTCAGAGAAGCCTGACTAAGTTTATTCAAGATAGAGCGTCTTTGTCACAGTCAGAGAGTTTGTCACCCATAGACTTTTGGTAATGGTGGAAGTTACCATTGGAGGCTAATGATGAAAAAGGCAGAGTGGAGGCTGAGTGGTAGAGAGGCTATGGTTGATCAAAGACACACTGAATGTTGGTTTGGGTCAAATCTGGCTCAAAGACAGTAAAGTTCTATTTAAATTCAATGATAAGAGATTGCTTTCTCTCATTTTTATTCTATTTAACATTGTGATTTGATTACTACTGTGAAATAATCTCTAACATCACAAGCCGCTTCTTTTCAGGAACACAAAGAAGCAAAGACCTCTTTTTTGTTGTTCCTACTTAGTGAATTCCCCAGCTGGAGGTAACCAAACTATCTTTTTTTTAAATGAGCCATTCACAAACCCCCAAATCAGTAGAATGAAATTTTAATTATTATACTAATTAAAACTTTAAATATGTACTTGGTATTTAGTGAATTTTTTTCTTTCTTTTTTTTTTTTTTTTTCCAAATTAAATCCATTAAAAAAGAAGACTTGATTTTTCTGGGAGACCAAAATGTGATGGGAAGGATTATTTGTACGGCTACCACTGTTTGCACTCCAGATTTTCATTGCAACCCTTTCCTGGGGTGCTATTTACCCAACTCGAATTTCTCTCAAAACAGGGAGATTGCAAAAACCATACCAATAACATAAGATTCATAGTTTTCAAAATATATTAGAAATAATAATAATAACAACATGGACTAGAATTTAGGAACATACCCCATTTTTTGTTTCAGTACAGTTATTTTCACCTCCCACTCCCAAGAAAAAGTTCTGTTCATTATGTTGTACTTTTTAAAATACAAATATAGTTAAGTCTTCTTGGAAATAAATATTATATAAAATAATAGAATTATAAATGGATATGGAACAAATTTGTAGACACAGATACCCATCTCCAAAGACCTAATTTTTGTATGCATGTATATATATATATATATATATATATATATATATTTTTTTTTTTTTTTTTCAACTATGGCAAATGGAAGACATCCAAGAGAAGGTACTATTTAAATAATGGTTGTTGTATTTAAAGTCAATACATATGGGAGATGTAGAGGAATCAAAGCATTTCCATTACCCTGGTTTATTTGCTTATCAATAATTATGAAATATCTTCTTAGACTTATTCTGTGACTATAGATGTATACAGTACATAAAAAGACATGAAATACATTATCTTTATCTGTCAGTTGTAGAGACAAGGACAAATGAAATAACTAACCTTGTACTACTATTCACTGACCTTTATTCAGAATAATCTGAAACTATTAAAATCACTTTTGAGAATTACATTTGTTTGATTTTGTTTTTACCATGATTTACCTTTTATGTGACTTCTTCAAGCCCACACTTCCCTGATTTCTTAAGATTTCACTAAAAAATAGGAGTTTGGGGTAAAGAAAAGTTATTTATGGGCTAAGCATCATGACTGGAAAGAGAGGGCATCTAAGCTTATCTGGTAAAAATTGAGAAGATTTTATAAAGTAAAGGGATGATTGAGTATATTTGTGGCAGTGAAATAAAATATAAAACTAATATGGAAACTTAACTTGACTGGTAGGAAAGATGACTACTGAGAAATAGTGGAAATTACAAATAGTATAGTTCAGTTTGGAAGTCTTGAATCTCTAGGTGATAACTTTGAACTTGGTGCCATGAAAAGTAGGGTACAAAAACAATGAAATATCATATTTTAGGGATATATGTGTCCAAAATTATATCAAGATAGATTGGAGATGAAAGGTACTAAAGAGAGGGAAGACATCATTGTTTGTATTACAGAATTGAAGTGATGAAGGCCTTGGGTAGGGTAAGAGAAGTAAATGACATGGTGCTTTTCAATGAGGACAGATTTCAGACATATTTTATGGGGGAAAAAACACAATATGAGAGGGATTCAAAGATGAACAAAGATCTCAAAGCCTTGGATACCTAGAAGACAAATGGTCACATTGAGAAGAAGAATATAGCATATTAAAGTAATTGTGTTGAAAAAAAAATAGAAAAAATAATAAAGTAATTGTGTTGAAGATAAGATTTTATTATTTTTAGTTTCTAATTAAAAACAACAGTTAAATGAAATGGATAAGCTTGATAAATATATTTAAAAATGTATAATTTGTCTCTTTATAAATTGAACCACAATGTTTTTAGTATTTTGTTTAGCTTTGTTTTAAAATTGGATAGCAAATACAAATAAATAGTTTCTCTTGTGAATGTGATTTACTCAGATGTAATTTGGAAATGCTAATTATTATATTTTTGGAATATAAAAGCAACAGTAATTCATTGCTTAAGCCTTTTATTTGGGAAGAGGAAGGTAATTATTTATTTTACCTTATACATCAGTTCTTAATTTAGGGCATTTTTCACATCCCAGGGAATATTTGGCAGTATCTGGAGACATGGTTGTCATGACCCTAGAAGGTAGAGGTCAGGAATGCTGGTGAACGTACTGCAAAGCACAGGACAGCCCCAGGGCAAAGAAAAACTCAACAGGGCCAATGTTGGGAAACCACATCTTATCAAGGGAAGAGCATTTTCATGGTGTGGTTTCAGCTAGACATTATAAGTCACAAGGAAGGTTTTCATCAGGAGACACCGGGTACAGGGCAGACTGTTGAAAATCCCAACAAGTAGCCACTGGAGCAATTGTACTCTTTTACTTAGAAAGGTACTGGCACTCATACTTTCATATATCCGTACATATTTATACCTACACAATTTTTTAAAGATTTATTTATTTGAGAGAGAGAGAGAGAAAACAAGGGGCAGGGCAGAGGAAAAGGGAGAGAGGGAGGGAGAGAATCCCAAGCAGACTCCCCATTGAGCCCAGAGCCTGACCTGAGGCTCGATCCCAGGACCCTGAGATCATGACCTGAGCCAAAGTCAAAAGTCAGCCTCTTTACTGACTCAGCCACCCAGGTGCCCCTTTATCTATATAATTTATACCAGTATAAAGTTTGATAATTATACGTTTTCATCAGGTTCTTACATAACTAAGTGATCTGAACATGGGCTTTGTGAGTAAAAAACGTCAAAACAAATTTGTTAAGACATTTGCTGGTTGTTTAAATAAAGCTATGGGCACCTTAACATATTTGTGAAAATCATAGCTCACAGTCCTTTCAAGAAATAGGAATCCATTTTGGCAAATTTGAAACCATCAAACTTACTCTCTATCATTTTCTCTTTGTTTTCTAGGTGTTACAGTGAACACTTATTCTTGCCTGGACCCTGGCATTCCTGTACACGGCCGTCGCTATGGTCACGATTTCTCCATAGGTTCTACTGTTTCCTTTAGTTGTGATCCGGGATACAGGCTGAGCCATGAAGAGCCTCTTCTGTGTGAAAAAAACCACTGGTGGAGTCATCCACTCCCAACCTGTGATGGTAAGAATGAATTCAGTTTGCAAATAAGCTGATTTGTAAACCAAAAAGAAGTTAATGCAGTATTTATAAAATGTGAGGCTTAATACAACTATAAATATTTCATATTTTAAGGTTATCTTGAATTTTGGTAACTTTCTTATTAGACCATTAATAAAGAAAATTTAAAAATGTATTATTTGTCAACAATACTTCAAAAGAAAAAAAAAAAAAAAAGATTGACAACCAGCCAAACTTACCCTATGCCTAAAGATGGTACCTATAGTTTCAAAATGTGCTGAGGTAACCAGTTTAAGTGCATATTGTGTACTTGGACCTTTGACAAAGCAGGATTGAAAAATGTCAGATTGGTATCAAGGAATGCACAGAAGGGATAGAACATTACCTCCAAAACTGAAAGGCAAAATGTATCAGTCCAAATTCTACCTAGATACATAGCACTATGACAAGGTGCCCAGATGGCCCTGTGGTGGTAAATTCTTGGTTGTGATGAATATTCTACCAGTGTCCTTACCTCCTCTTTGTTTCAATGAAAAGTAAGTCAGAAACCCTTCATTTTTCAGAAAACTCATGTGAAAATACAGTGGAAAAAACTGCTTCCGTAAGTTTGAATAGGGCTTTCATACTTGCTTTGTCACAAAACACACACAACATAAGTCTATGCATTATCTGATCCTGGGCTTTACTTTTTAGTTATAACACTATTTCCAAGTTCTGCACTTATTCTTGTTCAAAGGGGAAGATCATGTTATGATTAAATTTTCAAATACTGTCATTGCCATCATTTTTTCAGCTTCAGGCCAATTTGTTTTTGTAACAAGGTTTAAAGGAATCATCAGCATGTCTTCCTTGTATGTGGTACAATACTATTTATAATAGTCAGCATTCTTGCGATTTTAAGTGACAGAATCCCAGCTGTAACTGGTTTTAAAAAATAAAAGAGGAATTTGTTGTTTATTCAACCCTTAGAAAAGGCAGGAATGGTGTACTTCTCATTGCTAATTATAACATGAATTCAAACCTTTTAAAGGCTCTATCCATTTTCTACCTGTGTCTTGACATAATTCTCTTAATTGCAGCCAGGCTGGCTCTCCACCAGGCAGTGGAGAATACAGTCATAGGAACATACAGACTTATAGTCTCATATTTCCAGGTTCAGATAAGAATTTGAGTTCTTCCATGTTCCAAGTAGAAAAATCACAGGAAAGTTTTCTGATTAGTACATACCTGAACCAGTTAGTGTAGTAAAGGAGAACAGCCCACTACAATTATCCTGGACATATGTCCAGGTCATATGTCCATCCATTTCTATGTTGAGACTAAAGATAGTGTTGGTGTATAGCTGTTTAGTTAATGGATATTCTGTGCTACTTGGAATATGTGACTGAAAGATGATATATTATCCTTTTTACTACCAGTTCTGTCAGATGGAAGGAGTACTTTGAATTCAGTTCTCTTTTCTGTATACTTAAGTTTCTGAGTATTTAAATTCATCTTGTTTCACTATTGACCAAGGAAGCTTGAACCTCAAGTCAGAAATGGTTTAGTTAGATTCTGTGCTATTTAGTACATTTGATTTGTCTTTCTTTTTTTTTTTTCGCTCTTTAAAAAAAAATTTACTAATTTTGAGAGAGAGAAAAAGACTGTGTGCATGCAAGCAGGGAGAGGGGCAGAGAGGGAGAGAGAGAGAGAGAAAGAAAGAAACTTAAGCAGACTCCATGCTGAGCTTAGAGTTCAATGCTGGCTCAGTCTCATGACCCATGAGATCATGACCTGAGCTGAAACCGAGTCCCACCCTTAACCTACTAAACCACACAGGCACCCCTCATACCCTATCTTTTGTGACAGAGTAACACTTCTCATACCACTTATGCTTTTCCTTATAGTATTTTCCACTCCCTAATACCTTTATGTATTTACTGTTCACTTTTCTACCAGGATGTCAGTTCTATATGGCAGGAACTTTGTTAAGTTTACTATTATGTCCTCAGTGCCAAGAGCAGATCCTGTCACACAGCTGGTACTCAATAAATTTGTATTGAGTGAAAGAATAAATGAAATATACTTCCCAGTCTTTTGGGAATACTTATTGTATTTTTATTTTACATATATAGTTTCTTGTCCTTGGTCTTCATTCACCTTTTTATTCCCCTCACACTAGAAAGTCCTCCACCTCCCCTCACCTGAATCAAAATTTTAGTCAGTTTTTAAAAGTTGTTGACTCATTATGCTTTCCCTGGATAAAGCAGCTGGGGCAAAATCTCTACTTTTCTTTTTCCTTCCTTTTTAAAAATTTATGTATTTGACAGAGAGAGAAAGAGATCACAAGTAGGCAGAGCAGGAGGCAGAGAAAGAGAGGGAAGCAGGCTCCCTGCTGAACAGAGAGCCCAGTGAGGGGCTCAATAGGAGGACCCGGGATCATGACCTGAGCCGAAGGCAGGGGCTTTAACACACTGAGCCACCCAGGCACCCCAAATCTCTACTTTTCTTAGACCCTGTAGCTCCTTGCTTGTTATACCATCTTTTGCTAACTTATAACATCCTTTTTATTCACTAAATCAATATTCGTTAATTTTACTATAGAGGCACTAAAGAAATATTATTGAACATGAAAAAGCACTACTTATATTCTCCTTGAACTAGTGGAGTAGATAATAGTTATACTCATTTTCTTATTTTCCTTGTTATATTCCTTTTTTTAAAAACTATTTTATTTATTTTATAAGTAGGCAGAGAGGCAGGCAGAGAGAGAGAGAGAGAGAGAGGAGGAAGCAGGCTCCCTGCTGAGCAGAGAGCCGGATGCGGACTCAATCCCAGGACCTTGAGATCATGAGCTGAGCTGAAGGCAGAGGCTTTAACCCACTGAGCCACCCAGGCACCCCTATATTCTTGAGGTCAAGAACCACATGATCTTCTTGTTTCTTTAACATATATTTTTTTAAAAGACCTCTTCTGACCCATCAGAGATTTTCTTAAAACACACATTGGGACACCTGGGTAGCTCAGTCTTCAGTTCAGGTCATGATTCCAGGGTCCTGGGATCGAGCCCCACATAGGGCTTCCTGCTGATCCTGCTTCTCCCTTTCCCTCTGCCTGCTACTTCCTCTGCTTGTGCTCCCTCTCTTTCTTTCTGCCAAATAAATTAATAAAATCTTAAAAAGAAAAATAAAGAGTAGTGTATAGGTCAAAAATCACAGCCAATTGATGTTGTCTGTGTACTGAAGATGTAATTGTGGTTGTCACATCGGTACTAGGGGTAAATTTGAGGTCATATGCCTGGTATGACTCAATCCTTTAGGAGCTAAGCATTGTTAATTAAGATAGCTACCCTAGTTGATAGATAGTTGGGTGGGCCATATAGTCTGAAATGCCTAAGATAAGCCCATTTTCACCTTTTTTCTTGGCACTCCAATTTCACCCTAAAATTATCCCTTTTTGTTTGATGAACAGTATAACCATTTTATGGAAGGTAGGGAGTCATTTTATGGATGTTGTGTAATGAGATTACACAACTAGCTCAGCATCACTCAAATCATTAGAGGCAGAACCGAAAGTTGAACTGGATGTATTTAAACTCATAATTTTCCTATTTTGCCTATCTTTTAAAAATATTTGAGTCTATAGGCTAACCTAGTGAAAGAGTACATACATTGATGTTTAGTATACAAGAGTTCAAAATAAGCAAGGGTGCATGGAACTTAAGGGTTTCTCCTATGGGTTTACAGTTCAAATTGGGGAGACCTAGAAATAGAAGAAAACAAATTTGAGATTAAAAACAAATAAACAGGGCGCCTGGGTGGCTCAGTGGGTTAAGCCACTGCCTTCGGCTCAGGTCATGATCTCAGGGTCCTGGGATCGAGTCCCACATCGGGCTCTCTGCTCGGCAGGGAGCCTGTTTCCTCCTCCTCTCTCTCTCTGCCTGCCTTTCTACCTACTTGTGATCTCTCTCTGTCAAATAAATAAATAAAATCTTTAAAAAAAAAATAAATAAAAAAAAAATAAAAACAAATAAACAAACAAAAAGTCATAATGGGATTTGTAGTAGATGGCCATTTCTGTGCTCCATTGCAGTACTCAAAATCTTTTGATGAATATTGGGTTAGAAATTGCCTGTAGTTGTAGAGAGTTGAGCACTTGCCAGGTGTGTATTATTATAAATAGCAAAGTAAAATTTTGCTATTGTTTGCTAAAATTTTGCTGTTTGTAAAATTTATAGGTCTGGACAATAACATTCAAGGGTTTGGCTTTTGAGAAGACTTTACTATTTTAAAACTCTAATTGATATTTATCATGTGACAAGGTAGTGATCATATGTGGCAAAAATCCAAGAAGGGGGAAAGATAAAGGAAACCACTTAGTAGTCAAGATCATTGCATCTCTAGCTAAGTGCCCTCAGTATTTAGGACTGTCATTGTAACTTTGCTGTGCTACTGGTCTCTATCATTTTATGTTTTCTTTGCCAGCTATTTGTTCTAAAAGAGAGCTACTGGGTATTTCATGTACATTTCATCACTCCTTAATTTTTCTTTAGTGTTTTACTTAATACAAAATTGATAAGAACATATAAACCTATTATATCTGTTACAAAAATGTTTGCATCCCTAAAGACATATGGCATCCATTAGGAAGGTTGTTGGCATAAACTGAAATTTCTCCAGAAGAGATGACATACAAAAAAGAAGATCCATGGCATCCTTTTTAGATACTCTCATTCTAATGAAGTTTACTGTATAAATGGCCACATATTCTATTGAACTGAGTGAAAAAAAGTATTTTCAGAAAAATTTTCTTAATAGTCTCTATACCACTGTATCTTTTACAATATATTTGAGTTCCATTTTCTATCTTAAAGTAAAAAAAAATTCACATATAAAATTTACCTTCTTTTGTTCATCTTAATATTTTAGTCTTCTCATAACTGATTCTAATAGTCTGATTTCCTCTTATATTTTCTTAGCATTCCAATAAGAAGGAACTTTTGAGGGAAGCAAACATCGTGAGATTGGTAGAATATTCAGTAATAAGTTAACCACTTATAAAATTAATCCAACTCTAGCCTGCATTAGCATTTATCAGTATGCATTATATCAATACACATGTAAGTAATTTCTTGTGATTGTTCAAAAAGCCAGTGATATAAAGCAAACACAATTCCAAATATTTGCAATGTAAAATAATCTCATTTAGAAAGATGAAGGATTTCATTAGGTTGATGAAAATGATGCTGTGGCTGCTGATGATGGAAGACTGGTTCAATTACAGACAAAGCCATTGACAAATGAGAATTCATAAGATATAAATCAATTAAAGACAAGAATACTGACACATTTAGGTGTTAGGTGCTTAAAAAGAGGACGATTCAAATATGAAAAGATTAAATGAATCCTTGAGAAAATGAATGACACCTTTGAATATATTTTTTTAAAGATTTTATTTATTTTGAGAGAAAGGGACAGAATGAGCATGCTTGTGCAAATGGGGGGGGGGGCAGGTGGGTATGGAAAGATGCAGAAGTAGAAGGAGAGAGAGAATCTCCAGCAGACTCCAAGTCTGACACAGCGGTAGGGACTGGATCTTATGACCCTGAGATCATGACCTCAGCCTAAATCAAAAGTTGGATGCCCAACCAACTGACCCACCCAGGCACCCCATATCCTTTAATAATTTTCATATAGATTGATCATTTGAGGGGGAATGCTACAAAGTAAACATAAGTGAAGGACATCATAGTATAGTATGCTATAATTTTTTGGTAGAAATTGTGAAAAAAATTAACACTTGATTTAAGAGTCAGCTTAAGATCACAGACTCTGGAACTAGACTGCTAGAGTTCCCTCTGTATTTGCCTTCTCGTCTATAAACTGTGATTAATTACAGTACTTTTCTCACTGGGTTGTTATGGAGTTAATTGAGTTAATAAAAATAAAAGTATTCAGAATAGTGCCTGTCATGCTGTAAGTTCAATGTGAGTCATTGTTATGCTTTTGCTAAGAACTAGTGAGTAGTTGCAATTCTTATTAAGATATAAAACACACATATTTTCCTATTTTTAGTTTCATCTTCCAAAAAAAAAAAAAAAAAAAACCACAAGAATCACACTCTTTCCCCATAATTTACTATGAAATTCTATCTTTAAGTCCATTTCTTTCAAGGCCTTTATCTACTACTAATATTCTCAAATAACAAAAACCTCCACTGTGTCATAAAAATGCACTCTATATTTATCATCTGCTTATAATCAAAGCAACAACATAAAGGGTCATTAATAGTATAGTAGTTATTGGCCATTCTTCCTAAATATCTTAATGTATTCGTAGTTACCTAACTTTATTCATGTATCTGCAAAATGTCCCTTTAACAACCCACCTTTGACTCAGATGTGATAGGTATAGTTGGCAGACAGAAAATTCTCAAGGAATTCTCCAAGTACAGAAGGGAGATTTGACAGAGTAGCTTTATTCAAAAGAATGCCCATGTGTAGGGGCACCTGGGTGGCTCAGTCGGTTAAGCATCTGTCTTCAGCTCAGGTTATAATCCCAGGGTCTGGGTTGGAGGCCCATGTCAGGCTCCCTGCTCAGCAATGAGTCTGCTTCTCTCTCTCCCTCTGCCTGCTGCTGCCCTGCTTGTACTCTCTCTTTCTCTGTCAAATAAATAAATAAAATCTTAAAAAAGAAGAAAAAAGAATGCTGAAATGTCCACAATAGCCAAACTATGGAAAAAGCCTATGTCCATCAACAGATGAAAGAAGATGTGATATATATATATATATATATATATATATATATATATATATACACACACACACATATATATATACACACATATATACACACACACACACATCACATATGTGATATATATAGATATATATGAATACTATGCAGCCATCAAAACCCCCGTGAAATCTTGCCATTAGCAGATGGAACTAAAGGGTATTATGCTAAGTGAAATAAGTCAATCAGAGAAAGACAATTATCATTTCAGAGGGTCATAGGGGAAGGGAGGGAAAAATGAAACAAGATGAAACCAGAAAGGGAGACAAACCATAAGAGACTCTTAATCTCAGGAAACAAATAGGGTTGCTGGACAGGAGGGTGGTGGGAGGGATCGGACGGCTGGACGATGGACATTGGAGAAGGTATGTGCTATGGTGAGTGCTGTGAATTTTCTAAGACAGGATCACAGACCTGTGCCCCTGAAACAAATAACACATTATATGCTTAAAAAAAAAAAAAGAATGCTGATATGTAGAAGAGTTTTCCCTCTACAACTTGTACACATGCTGATTACACACATGTATGCATAAGAACACATGTCTGACATACTGAATAAAAACTTCACAACTTTTTTCTGTGTTTAACTAATTAACTCTCTTAATTTCAGTCCTTCTGCTCACTGAGTTTTACTCTAACTGTATGCAGTAGAGTCCTTTCAAATGGTAAAGCATCTTCACTCATCACATTTTACTCAACAAATTCATACCATGTTGTATTTTTTATCCGACTCTCACAATGGAGAAAAAAATGAAATATAGTGTATTAGGAATAAATTAACATATGTAAATATAGTCTAATAAAAAACAGTCCCCTGTCAAGAAGTAGCATGCATTATAAGGGAAGTAAAAACAGATCAACTTAGCACCACCGTTACCAGCAAGGTACAATGAAACGGTATAACTAGCTCTTCAACTGATCACAAAAACAGACTGAGAAAAAAAAAAAAATTGAAAGGACATTTGAGAGTTTCAATAATAATAGTTGCCAATCAAGCCCTGTACAGACTCTAAATAGGAGCCTACAGTAGCAAACCATGCATATTATTGCGATGTAGTGATGTTATTAATATTATTGCAACAGAAGCATGGCTTTATTTTAGTCTTATATTTGGTCTTAGGGAGGTGATCTGTAAGACAACTCCCAGACAGGCATTTGTAAAAGAGCTTCTTTTATTCCTGGTTGGAGTAAAAGAAATAAAAAGGGGAGAAGTGGATTTTAATTTTGTGTATAAATGTAAATGTGTGTGTGTGTGTGTGTGTGTGTGTGTGTAAGTTCAAACCTGCATTTTGAATACTTACGGGAATTGCAGATGACTTATTTCTAGTCAGATCAGTGTAGAATGGTAGCCAAATTGCCTTGACTCTTCTCAGCATCATTACTTGGAAGAAATCATGGAAAAGCAGAAGGCAAAAACTCACTTTTCTGTGTTCTGGGGAAGTGAGGAATCAGAACAGACAAGACAACATGTATTTCTTATTGCTTTTGCCATGTCTAACAGAGCTGACATCTCCACATGGAATAGAATAAGCCATTCAATAACTTTCTGTTTCTATTAGAATATACATTCTTACCTGCCTATATCTTTGTTTCCCTTAATTTTTAATACTGATGAAATTATCTGCCATAGCAGAACCACTGGTGTTTTTTGAATGTGGGTGAAGACAATGTAAATGATGATTTGTTCTGAAGAAAATGAACATTGAATCAAATTTGAATTTATTTGTTATTCATAAATATATTTTTATTATATCAGAGTATTTACTTAAAAGTTATAGCTTTTCGAACATTCCTGTCTGTTCCTGATATTTCCCAAAGAAATGGAGAAGTACAGAAGCAGCCTTACAGGTTTTCTGTCACATAAATCACTGTTTTAAAAAGAATTATATGAAGTTCATTTTTGCTTTTGTTTCCTTTGCCTTTGGGGACATGTCTTGAAAGAAGCTGCTGTGGCTGATGTTGAAGAGGTTACTGCCTATGTTCTCCTCTAGGATTTTGATAGATTCTTGCCTCATGTTAAGGTCTTTTATCCATTTTGAGTTTATCTTTGTGTATGGTGTAAGAGAATGGTCGAGTTTCATTCTTCTATACATAGCTGTCCAATTTTCCCCACACCATTTATTGAAGAGACTGTCTTTTTTCCACCGTATGTTTTTCCCTGCTTTGTGGAAGATTAGTTGACCATAGAGTTGAGAGTCCATATCTGGGCTCTCTACTCTGTTCCACTGGTCTATCTGTCTGTTTTTATGACAGTACCATGCAGTCTTAGTGATCACAGCTTTGTAGTAAAGCTTGAAATCAGGCAACACGATGCCCCCAGGTTTGTTTGTCTTTTTCAACATTTCCTTGGCAATTCCAGGTCTCTTCTGGTTCCATACAAGTTTTAGAATTGTTTGTTCCAGCTCTTTGAAAAACACCAGTGAAATTTTTATCGTGATGGCACTGAAAGTATAGATTCCTCCAGGCAGTATAGACAAAAGCAAAAATGAACTTTTGGGACTTCATAAAGATAAAAAGTTTCTGCACAGCAAAGGAAATAGTCTACAAAACAAAGAGGCAACCCACAGAATGGGAGAAGATATTCACAAATGACACTACAGACAAAGGGCTAATATCCAGGATTTATAAAGAACTCCTCAAACTCAGCACACACAGAACAGATAATCACATCAAAAAATGGGCAGAAAACATGAACAGATACTTCTCCAAAAAAGACATACACATGGCTAACAGACACATGAAAAAATGTTCATCATCATTAGCCATCAGGGAGATTCAAATCAAAACCACATTGAGATACCACCCTACACCAGATAGAATGGACAAAATTAACAAAACAGTAAAAAACGTGTGTTGGAGAGGATGTGGACAAAGGGGAACCTTCTTACACTGTTGGTGGGAATGCAAGTTGGTGTAGCCACTTTGGAAAAGTGTGGCAAATCCTTTAAAAAATTAAAAATAGAGCTACCCAGACCCAGCAATTGTACTACTGGCTATTTACTCCAAAGATACAGATGTAGTGAAAAGAAGGGCCATCTATACCCCAATGTTCATAGCAGCAATGGCCACAGTCACCAAACTGTGGAAAGAACCAAGATGTCCTTCAACAGACGAATGGATAAAGAAGATATGGTCCATATATACAATGGAGTATTATGCCTCCATCAGAAAGGATGAATACCCAACTTTCGTATCAACATAGAAGGGACTGAAGGAAATTATGCTGAGTGAAATAAGTCAAGCAGAGCAATTATTATATGGTTTCACTTTCTTGTGGAGCATAAGGAATAACACAGAGAACATTGGTAGAATGAGAGGAGAAGTGAGTTGCAGGAAATCAGATGGGGAAACAAACCATGAGAGACTGTGGACTCTGAAAAACAAACTGAGGGTTTTGGAGGGGCGTGGGGTGGGGGTTTGGGTGAGCCTGGTGGTGGGCATTAAGGAAGGCACGTGTTGCATGGAGTACTAGGTGTGGTACATAAACAATGAATTTTGGAACACACACACACACAAATTAAATTAAATTAAAAAAATAATTACGGCACTTGGGTGGCTCAGAGGGTTAGTCCTCTGCTTTTGGCTCAGGTCATGGTCTCAGGGTCCTGGGATTGAGCCCCGCATAGGGCTCTCTGCTCAGCAGGGAGCCTGCTTCCCCCTCTCTCTGCCTGCCTCTCTGCCTACTTATGATCTTTCTGTCAAATAAATAAATAAAATCTTTAAAAAAAAAGAATTATATGTGGAATGACACATACCCCTTTAGGAATCTAAAAGAAATGATTTTGTATAATTAACAATTCATTTTCTTAAAGCTTAATAAAAGAGGAGCTACTAAACAATTAATTACTCATGTTTAATTTATGACCAATTTATGCAAATGTTACTTATAATTAGAAATGTATAAGATAAGTATGTACTTCAAATTCAAATGTAGAAAGATGAGCTGCGTTATCGTGCAGCTAATTCTCAGAGGCTGTTACATACCTATTTCTTCTCTAGGGCTGCAGTGGATGAAACAGCTTCCTAGTATTGGAGGAGGTCTGTTACACACTCCTATTATTACCAAGAAGTAGCTTAAGCAAAGAAAATCAGATTCATTCTATTTCAAGAGAGGAGAGATTTGTTCAGCCGCTGCCTCTCTAACTATGATCATATGACTGTACTTCTTTGTATTTTCAGCTTTATGTGGAGGAGATGTTCGAGGGCCTAGTGGAACAATCTTATCACCTGGTTACCCGGAATTTTATCCAAATTCTCTGAATTGTACATGGACTGTTGATGTAACTCATGGAAAAGGTAATTTGCCTCATGCAATGATAATTGGATTATCCTCTGAATTTTCATTGCATCTATTTTTTATTTCATTGTCCTTTACAATGTCATTTTGCATGAGCAAAACAGATCAGTAGTAAAATACGCTAACACAAAATCCAGTCTGAGTAACAGCAGGAGAGGATTATATTTACTTTTCCATAGTATTATAATGTGCTTATGTTTTTAACATAATGATAATGCAAGAGATATTTGTTTTCCTTTGATGTATTAAAGTAATGTTGTGTGGAATTTTCATATCAACAAAATCTCAAACAGGATGGCTTTTTGTCTCCGGTATTATTGTTAAGAGGTTGATTTCAAAAGTTCATAAAAGAATAGGAAGATGATTTGAAGTGCTGAGCCAATTGTAAAGCACACATAACATACTTATATACATTGCTTTTAACATGTTTGTGATTATTTATTATAATTATATTCTTCATATGAATGTATACCATCCAAAAATACTAATGTCTTGGTTTTCTATCAGAACTGCAGATATATCTCACGTAATTGACTGAGAGTATAAAATTACACTGTGCGTGGGGTAGATGTTAATAAATGTCTTTTAAACAACTAAATGAAAGGGCCTGTAGAACTAAATACAGTTCATTCATGTGATACAACCAAACTAATAAATGACCAATAAAAGTGATTAAGGCAACACCTTAGCAGGAAAATGGTCATCCCAACATATCAAAACAAAAATGGATTAAAATTATTTATCTAAAAATCTCTATGTGCTAATCTTTTAAAAAGAGTGAATTTAAGGGGCCCCTGGGTGTCTCAGTGAGTTAAACCTCTGCCTTACGCTCAGGTCATGATCTCAGGGTCCTGGGATCCAGGATCCAGCCTTGCATTGAGCTTTCTGCTCAGCAGGGAGCCTGCTTCCCCCTCTCTCCGCCTGCCTCCACCAACATGTGATATCTCTCTCTCTCTGTAAAATAAATAAATAAATAAAATCTTTAAAAAAGGTTAAAAAAATTTTAAAAGAGTGAATTTATTCATTTTAAAAACTTTCGAGAAGTAGTTTTTCTTTTAGCTTTGTTGTTAAATCGTTCCTGTCACTTTTTACTATCATATCGTACTTACTGATTTTACTATAGAAAATCTTTTAAAAGATCCTACCAAGGAAAAGATGCTATTGCAATTTTTAAAATTAAAGTTTATGTTTAATACACTTGAAGTCACTGCATTCCTGCAAATGAAGTTTATTAAAATTATACATCATTTTATTGAGGGTGAGGATTATATTAGAGTTATTATTATAATGAAATTAAATATTGTCAAGAAAAAAATGTTAAAATGAATATTCTGGTATTGAACAGAAGGAATGAAGTAGAAGACTTTGTAAACTGTGGTTTTTGTTCTTCTCCATAATATAAGACTTCTTTGCTGGAAGTTAACCAGAGCAACCTATTATTCCAGTGTGCAGTGTATTAATGAAGTTTAAAATAAGCTTTCTTGCATTATACAATAAAATGGAGGGCTACACACTGCTTGCTATGTAAATAGAGGTTTAATTAACACTTAAGATTTTGCATCTTCACAGGTTGCAAGTGTTAATTAAATCTGTATTTACATGGCAAGAAATGCAGATTTAGATGCTTTTCTTTAAGAGCCAACAAAATTTGTTGGAAGTACAACTGTTCCAAAGTACAACCAAAGTTATGTGAAAGATAATCTCTTAAAGTTGGGAGAAATTGTCAAGGTAATACAGTCCAACCTCACCCAGCACACCAGTTTCTTTCTATAGTGTTCCAGAAATATAATAAACTGGCCTGATATTGATACTTGTGTTGATGGCAAACTTATTCCTTGGGAAAACGTGCTCAATTTTTGTATGATTGTAATTGTTTGAAAATTATTCTGCAACGGTTATCCCTGTTCTGCCCTCTGGAGTTAGACAAAACAAACAAAAACAACCTAATTCTTTCTCTACTATAACTCTGCAATGTACCAAGTCACTACTCTGTGTCCATCATGCCTTTCATGTGTGCTACCTCCAGTCCCTTATCCCTGGTTTTTGTCCCAGACAGATCACCTCAGTTCCATCAATTCATTATTATAAGATATTTCCATTCTAACCACCTTTCTCTGGAGGTATTCCAGTGGATTGATATCTAGGGATATCAATAGCCTTCAAGAGTGTATTTTCCCAGCACAAAACACAGTATGGTATTATTTAACTTCACAAAGTATTTCTATGAAGCCTGTGCGTATTAACTTTTTTGCCATCATGTCATAGCACTAATTTAAAAACAGTAAGCCCAAATCCTACAATTCTGTATTTATGCTGTTGATTCTTTTTTCTATCTTCAGTGCAAGACTTTTTTTTTCTTTTTGTCAGTTGATGTTATCAAGAATCAATAGAACTTTCCAATGCCTTGTGAAGTAGTGTAGGTGTTACTTGCATTTTATAAGACAAGAATCTGAAGTCACTAGAGGTTATTTATTTACACTCAAAGTCACAGTACTTGTGAAGATTGGACAAAGAACTTGAATTTACGTCTTATGACTACACACCAAGTACTCTTTTTCTGAAACCACATTTCCTCCCTACCTATATCTACATATTTCATTGTCAGGTATGTGTCTTCATCATGACTCTCCATTATCCTGCTTTTTACTTCTTTGTTTGCTGTTTATTTTGCTTACATCTCTGCTAATTACCTACCCCTGAATTGACACTTTAACCTTTATCCTGATTCAATAGCCATAGAACAGTTCAGGTTTTTATATTTAAACCCTTTTATATTTTCTCATATTAATTTTTATCTTTAGTTTTTGTGAGATCATTTTGAAACGATTTACATTTCACTTATATTTACATATACAGACAGAATTTTCTTAAATAAGCATGATCACGAAGACTTTATGGGTATATAAAAATCTTAATAGAACAAATCTAAAAGTTTAAGTATTTAAGATCTAAGAAACTTCAAATAAACCATTAGTAACCTCTTCACCCCTTAACCCTAATCAGGGTGTTAGAATGCATCCAGTTGTTTCAAATTCTATTAACCATAGCATCATCCTGCCTATATCCCTCCTTGTTTATGATGATACTAGAAGAGATTTTCCTTAAACACATTGCAGAAATCACGATGCTAATCATATGTTTTAGTCTCCTAGATATCTGTGTGGAGGGGACTACATTAAAAGTAGAACAAAAGGCCTTGGGCTTTTAAAGGTGAATTGTCCTTAAATAAAGCATAGTCTAGTCCAATCCTATAAATTTAAAGATCAGAAAAAAGACTCACAAGTCCCCATGTCATAGTTGATTACAACTGAAACCTAGATGTTCAGGATATTTTTTACTTTAAGCCCAAGTCTTTTCACATATATCTGGAAAAGTAATTGCCTTGATAGGGCTTCCTGAATGATTGTTTTTATGAGAAGATATCGTGATGTTGAAACCACTGACTTTTTCTCACTATTCCTCAAATACCCACTGCCCTGTTAAAACTGTGTCCTTACCCATATGCCCCTTCTTCCTGAAATGTCTATTCTGGAGCTGCTTCTCCACAAAATTCTGCTCTGTTTTGAAGCTCATTTCCGGCAGAATCCTCTGCTGACTCCATTAACAAGTGGGTTACTTCTATTTCTATGCTTCTGTGTACTGTCTTGTCTGTATATCCTGTATATATTGTCTGGTATACTGACTTAATCACTTTCAGAGTGCTTAGCAGAATGTTTGAACTGTTGGCTTAGGTGTGCTTTCCCTAGGATAGAATAGGAATTATTTACAGTCTTCTAAATCTTTACATTCATAGCGCCTAGAGTTTAGTAGGTTCTTAGTATTATTTCCTTACTTAAATCCATTGACCTTTAGCAGAATTTTGAAGATCTCACACTGTTGTGAAGTAGAGAAAACAGATTTTATTGTTTAAACCATAATATGATAAACAGAAGTTTGCTTTTGTAAAGTAGCTGGCTAGGACTGAGTAACATGGGAAAAAAAAAAAATTCACCAGGCATGTTGGACAATAACAATAGCTAACAGCTGCTGAGGGCTTCTTCTGTGCAAAGCACTGGGCCAAGTCATCATCCCCCCCATATATTATCTCATTTAAACTTAACAGTCACCCCTAGAACCTCATTTTACAAATGAAGAAAGTAAGGCTTGGAAAGGCAGTGTTAAATTCAACAGTGGTCTTCTTAGCACCATGATCTAACAGAATCTTTAATTTCCTCACATATTAATTCAATGTATATCAGAATAAGCACATTTTTCTAAAAATATATAAAATATATGCAGAACAACATATTTCGTACCTGTTTCCATCTACTCTCTTATTCTCTACTTTTTGTTTGCTTTATTATATAATAAAAATCAAATTGACTTACCTGAATTTCCACTTTTATGTTGCTTTGTAAACTTAGATAGCAGTTAATCTAGATGACAGAGCATCTTCTCTTTGCCATATCTACACCCCACTCTTATTTGCATCAGGCTAGTGTCAATTACCATTTTTATACTGAAGAACATTGGAAAGGCTGACTCAATTTCTGGACTCCTTCAAAAGGGCTCTTATATTCCTGCTCATTGTGGAGAGGAGAAAAAAAAAACAACTCACATTTTGGAAAAGAGTTTGAAAAATAGTACTTTTGTACATTTCTAATCTTTCCCAAGTCCAAATCACTGGTCCATTATTGCAGTAATAATCTTTTCTTATGATTGCCTATGTTTTCAGTGTATTTGTTTGGTTTCATTTTATGTCTTCTGTTTGCTTCCTTCTTAAAAAAACAATGCCTATTTGAAAGATTTCAATGAATAATGTTAAAGAATGTTCCCTATTATGCTCTGGGCTTTCTCATTTATTTAATAAATATTTTTAATGATTTTTTTTGTTAAGTTAAAATAAAAGTACCTCAAGGGAAAGATGAATGTGGTAGTCTGTATATAGACTATATTTCACTTGTCTACAGTATGAGGGGTGTATGTGTGTGTGTGTGTGTGTGTGTGTAATTGTTAGTCTTTAACATCTGTACTAGACAACATCATTAGAAACTCATATGAAATGGGGCACCTGGGTAGCTCAGTCAGTTAAGAGTCTGCCTTCTTCTCAGGTCATGATCCTGAGTTTGTGGCCACCTGGTTTTGAGCCCCATGTCGGGCTCTCCACTCAATGGAGAGTCGGCTTCTCCCTCTGACTCACCCCTCTCTTTCGCTCTCTCTCGCTCACATACTCTCTCTCTCTCAAATAAATAAATAAAATCTTAAAAACAAAACAAAACAAAACACACCTCATGGGAGAACACAATGCAGTGCCACACCATACTCACCAGAATAAAATAAATTTAAAAAAAATTTTTTTAAATAAAAAAAAAAAACATTGATAATAACATAAACCAACTAGATTTTGCAATGGAAATGTAAACTGGCACAGCCACTTTGTAAAGCAGTATCTATTAAAGCAACTGTTAATGACCTATAATCGGTCATGACCCAGTAATTCCACTCCTAGATATTCCCCAACAGAAATATATAGTCTTCAGGGCACCTGGGTGGCTCAGAGAGCTAAAGCTTTGCCGTCAGCTCAGGTCATGATCCCCGGGTCCTGGGATGGAGCCCCACATCAGGTTCTCTGCTCAGCGAGGAGCCTGCTTCCCCCTCTCTCTCTGCCTGCCTCTCTGCCTACTTGTGATCTCTGTCAAATAACTAAATAAAAGCTTAAAAAAACAAAAAAGAAATATAAAGTCTTCAAAAGACATATTGAATACTCATAGCACCATCTATATTCATGCTAAAACACAAAGTACCTGAGTAATCATCTAATGTTGAACAGATACATGAATGTGGTGTATTCACAAAATGAAATGCTATACTATGTATCACTGAAAATAAACAACTGACAACCACACACAAAAACAGAGATTGATCTCACATACCTAATTCTGAGTAAAATTCAGACCATACAGAGCATATGTTATATGATTCCATTTTTTAAACTACAAAACATTTACATAAGGTAGAAAAATTAACCTGTGCTACTAGAATTTGAGCGAGTAGTTACCTTTGGCATAGTGAAAGATTTCAAAGAAGAGGCTCTGCTCTCTGTAATGTTTATCTATTGATTCAGATTCTGTTTGCAAAGATAAGTTTTCTTTGTGAAATCTCAGCAATCTGAACAAGTATATGCACAATTTTCAATATAGACACAGGTTGAAGCGTCTGAAAAATAATCATTACGT
The DNA here is from genome assembly GCF_022355385.1 of Mustela nigripes. Classification (NCBI taxonomy): domain Eukaryota; kingdom Metazoa; phylum Chordata; class Mammalia; order Carnivora; family Mustelidae; genus Mustela; species Mustela nigripes. The sequence goes on along the minus strand of NC_081559.1, from coordinate 171,784,453 downwards.
TTATTTAAAAGTCCATCCCTATTCCTGCTTTATATTTCTCTTCTAGAGTTAAGCATTTTTGAAAGTTGGTTGTTATATTACTAAGCAAAGCAATGTTTTTGTATTTGAGGAGATTGCAGAAGGAAATGAAAGAGGCATGCCAAGTGTTTGCCAGAAAACTACACCGTTATTATAAATAAAGTATATGAATTTTCCTTGAAATTTTCAGAAAACTCGGGTGATATCTTTTCAGGCATTGATTTTTTATTTTATTTCCAAACTGTTTCCACAATATGACTCGCTATGTGACTTCTAAGGAAGGCAGAGGGGAAAAAATAGAAAAGATTTTATTATATGGTGCATTTGGAATATTTTATAGAAGTGCTTTTCATTTCCAGAGAATTTAATTACAAGGAGAGTCCTGGTTTTAGTTACTTTGGTAACTTTCTGTGTTTTACAGATACACTTTGTGAGTCTAATTTTTTTCTTTTTCTTAATAGGCGTGCAGTTCAACTTTCACACCTTCCATTTGGAAGATCATCATGACTATTTACTGATCACTGAAAATGGTAGTTTTACCCAACCACTGGCACGACTTACGGGTTCAGAACTTCCTTCAACAATCAATGCTGGTCTCTATGGAAATTTCAGAGCTCAACTGCGCTTCATTTCTGATTTTTCAATATCATATGAAGGATTCAATATTACATTCTCTGGTAAGAAAATAAAAAAATTTAAAAAAGCTTTAGTTAAAAAAAGCCAATTTTTAAATTTTTTTTAAGATTTTATTTATTTGTCAGAGAGAGGGGTGGAGAGTGAGAGTCAGCGCTGGTGCAGGCATGTGCACAAACAGGGGGAGGGGCAGAGAAAGAAGCAAGCTCCTTACTCAGCAACTTGATGTGGGACTCAATGCCAGGACCTTGGGATCATGACCTGAACCAAAGGTAGATGCTAAGGCAGCCACGCCTCCCAGGCATCCCAGAAAAGGTCAGTTTTTAAAATATGACAAAACAGAGAGGGAAAAGTAACAGAAAAGATGAAAAAAAAAATACCTGTTATCCAAAATAAATACCTGTCAACCAATTTTAAGGAAAGTTTGAAATACCTTGAAGATTGTCTATAGTAGTACATTAAAGGGAAACTTTAAACAAAAGCAAAAAATAAACAAATTTGTTAAAAACCTACTCTAAGTAACAGAGGGCAAAACTAGCTAAAATGCTTACTGAACTTAAAATAGAAATTCAAAGCTGTATTTTAAAGTTTTAATTAAACCTAAATGAATGTGACCTAGTGAAATTCTAGCTTTATGTGTCTTGGAAAAAGCATAGTTTACAGGCCAAGATTAAGGTAAACTTAATTTAGTAATTTGGAAATAGATGATCTGGAAAAATTAATGTCATTATCCCTCTATTCTAGAATATCTTCATCTAGAATAACTTCATCTAGACACAACATCTAGACACAATTACAATTTGGATTCCAGGGGAAAAAACATTTATACAACCAAAGTGAATAAAAAGTTTTTGTGTCAATTAGAGTTCTGGTTTCTAGATGAATGGAATAAGCAAGTAGTTATTTCTTAATACAGAAACAAATTAATAAGTAAATCTATGTCCACTTGCTAACATTAAAATTATAATGTTATAATTATATGTATTTATTTCTCTATAACATATATATACATATATGTATAAAATCATACAAAAGCTACCCTTGTTTTCAGTTCTTACTCTAGTATTTCCATGGAAATATTTGTCTTCTAAAAAATGAGTAGCATATAAGCATAATCAGTTTTAACCTAGAATGTTAAAAGTATATCCAAATAAATTTCTTAAACAATAAAATAATAGCTCATCAACATGGAACAATCCCTTTTGTCCTCCATTGCAATTATAAGGTAAGTGCATGCTCTGAGAATAGTTTTAGCTAAGCTACTTCATCTTAGGATGGCATATAAATTATAATATAGTTGTTTAATCAACTGTACTCTCTTACACCCTGAAGGATGTTTCGGTGTTCATTTTCATAGTCTTCATTCATTGCTTGGGGAAATTTTCTTGTATAAATCTATCATGTAACAATTTTCAGTGTGTGGGCACTTCAGTCTTACATAAACCATTCTTTGAAGTCGTGAGTTTTTTCAGAATATGGATTAATTGAACTTCTTTTAGATGAGGGGCATAAGAGCCTTTGTCATTTAGATTAAAACCATTAAATAAAATGCATTTCTAAAGTGCAAATGATTTCATCTGTGATGTTATTTGTGTTTAAAAATATGCATCTCTTGTGCTATTATTATAAGTCAAAATTGGTGAAATGGAAATGTTTCTAAAGCAGAAGAAAGAATATGAGATAAATGGCTACATTTTCAAATTTATCACTCAGAAGGTGACATTTTCTCATCTACATTGAATTTCATACATAAAAGTACTCATTAAGCTACTCCATCTTTCACAAAAGAAGAAAAGTATCTGTGTCATTAGTATGTTCCCATAATTATAAATATCGTCACCTTTTAAATGTCTAAGCCCAATAGCATCCAGTTTGCAAACAATAGCACAATGCCCTTCAAAGTGAATATTATCATTTTCTTTGCCCTCCTCTCCATGTCATTTACAGAATATAACCTCGAGCCTTGTGAAGACCCTGGAATTCCTCAATATGGTAACCGAATTGGGTTCAACTTTGGGGTTGGTGACACTCTGACCTTCTCCTGCTCATCAGGTTATCGACTAGAAGGGACGTCAGAGATCATCTGTCTTGGTGGTGGCCGACGAGTGTGGAGTGCACCTCTGCCAAGGTGTGTGGGTACGTGGTCAGCTGCTTTCATTTGCTTGTATGTGTAGTCACGGTCCATGGAGTTGCATGGTTATACACCCCTTGTTCTTTTATAATCTGTTGAATTTCTTCATTTATTTCATGTTAGTTATTTCAATTTTCTTTTTCCACTTGGCAATATGATGTACCTCAATTAACTTTTCAACTTCTCCATTTAAGCAACCATGCTTCTAAATTTCTTTTCAGATGATGGGAATAAGAAATATATATGTGTGTATATATATACATATATATATATGATAGATGATAGCTAGATAGATAATCATATTTTCAGAGCTTATAGAAAGTTATATTCTTATATTCTGTTAGTAGATGATTTCCCATGACTTATGATTGAAGTCTTAGGAATATTTCATAATTTAGGATTCACATTTATGAAAGATGACTATGAAAGAAAATGTATCAAATAAATGATGGGTAATTTAAAGGCTATCGAGGCATGTATTGACTCAAAATGTATAATCAATAAAAATGGATCTATTATGATAGATGAATTAAGGTGGTCATCCATTTTATGTTGTGAAATAAAGAATAGCAATAACTAAAGTGTTGCAAGTTTGGAGCCACCAACCCAGCCTTTGGAAAAGAGTGTTTTAGCTGATAAAAAGGAAAAAAAAAAATCTGTAGGAAAATGAAGGACTTTTGATTAGGACTTAAGTCATTTCCTATTCAAAGTAGGAAAGAAGGAGGCAAAAATTTCTTCAGGTCATTAGCCATTCAGTGGTTGTCAGTACTTGTTTCTATGACAGAACAAGATACAAATGGTCATTTTATAATTATTTCATAAAGCTGTTAAAATTCTCAAAAGCATTTAATTTGAATTTACTTTAATTGTAAATGTAATTATAGGTCACAAATCTGTGTAAGTTTAATATGCTACAAAATCAGGCAAATTGTTAGAGATTTGATCTGTGGTTCAAGACCTTGTCTTTTCTATGGAGGCAAAATGCCCTGTAGATGAAAATGAGAATGAGCAGGATGCCCTCTGTGACTTACTCAATATATTATCCACTATATAAAATGTGGGTATATCCTGTGGATCCCCAAATCAAGTAAAAAAATATGATCTTTCAGGTTAATGTGGGTCTGAAGGCTTTTATAGTGATGAGATTGTTTTCACAGCCTCTGTGGGTTATATAACGGACAGGATGATATATAACAGATGAAATTTCTTTTTAAAATCCTAGGCTTTTATAGAAATAGCACAAGCAACCACAGAGGCTTGAAGTTGGGAGGTGATGAGCAATCACACTCTCAGAGCATCTTTTTCAGGAAGCTATATAGAACACAATTTTTCTGGGATTTTTGTTTTGTTTTGTTTGTATTTTTTCTTTCTTTGTACAGCCCACTTTCAAATTCCTCTCTTTCCCTGAATTACCCCCATTTGCATTTTTGCTTGATGTACATATTTTCAGAGCCCAGTTAATGAGAACCTTGCGAGTGGTTCAAGGGAGGCCTTTTGAGTGTTTGGGTTTAGATGGGGGCTGCTTGTTATTGCGTCAATTTGTTTTTCTAAACTTTACTTTTCTCATCTGTAAAATGGTTACATTAGTAGTACCTACTTCATTGTTATGAGTTAGTTATGAGGATTAAGCTAATTAGCCATGCCCTTCAGACCTAAAACAATCCCTGGATTATAGGAAGAATTCAGAATTTAGATGTTATTAAAACTCATAATGAGTACAATCTAGTATCTATCTAGCCTATAAATCTAGTTTATAAAAATAATTATAGTAGGGAATGAATTCTATTTTATAAAACACTAGCACTGATGAGTATCTACTAGGTTCTCTCATATATAGTTATCTTATTTAATCCTTACTCTAATCCTGTTGTTATTTTACCCCCCACAACCAGAAGAATCTGAGCCTTAGAGATTTTAAATAACTTGCCCAAGATAATGAAGGTTATGTGACATAACCATGATTTGTATGAGGTTTTGCATATTCTAAAACACAGCTTTTCCTCACTAGATGGTTTTTATCTCAGGTCTCAGGGAAGTTGAATCTTGAAGGATAATATTTTCTCTCAAAGTACCAAATACATACCAGGCTGTTACATGGATTAATAAATTGTTTGCATGTAGATTTTTAAGGTTTAGTTCTTAAATAAATTTTAATACATTTATGAAAATCTGACTGAAAAAAAAAAAGCCTCTTGTGTTTTTTTTTTTTTTTTTTTCTTTCCATCAAGTATTTCTTTCAGACTAGGTTTATTTGTGCCTAAATCTTTAATGAGAAGGATGAAATAAAATCACCCCATGGGCAAATTTAGAAAGCAAATTATTGCCATGGGAATAGTTTCCCCATTTTCAAATAAGCTGTGCTTGCTTTCAAGTTTATTGAAATTTACAATTAAGGCTCTTGACTTTAATAAATTCTACTGTAGGTATACATTTAAGTGACCAGATTCAGAGAAATATCCTTTCAAATATAATGACTCTTAACTTCTCCAGTTTCCTTTAAACTTTTCTTCACTACTCTGCCTATGCTTTAAAACAAATGTGTTCCTTTTGTATTTCTGGTTCCATGTATGCATATGTATATATTTCTTATTTTGTTATCTTTTCAAAGTTCCCAATTTTTAGTCATATAAAATGCAAATTATTTGTAAGCATTCATATGAACAGACCCAATTTTAGCAATACTAGTTTATTTGGACAGTTTTAATTTCTTTTTAGATTTTTTTGTACTTTCCACATTATGAATCTCTCATGACAATTCTCTAGTCCATACTTGCTTAAAAACCATCATTTAGCCCTTAGCACTACCAACTTTGTAGAAAGCTTATGTTACACACAGTGGCCAAGTTATCAGTAGATTGTATTCCAAAAGTTTGCTTCTGTTTCAGTTTTTTGGAATCTAGATGGTCTTTCCCTGGCACAAGGTTGCAAACTATGGATACATTCCCAGAACAAACCATAGATGAGGTTTTAAATTTTATGTCAAGTATAAAGCTAATACTAACATTTACCAAAATAACTTTTGTATACATAGGTTTTTACATAGGTTATATAAGAATGTGTCTGACTCTTGGGACAATAAGGCAACTGATATCAAAACTAATTATAGAAACTTTTTGTTTATATATGTTTAATTTTGACTCTCTTTAGTATATAAATCAGTTGGTGTCTTTCAGTTTTTGTTGGTAGAATTTGGTGAAAATTATCTTAATTCTGGATGTCAGACAAGAAATAAATAACATATTCACTGAAACAATTTTTCTGAGTAACTTCTGCATTTATGTTTGAAGGTAATATTTTAACAAACTATTAAAATACTATAACAGCAGAATATAGTCTTCACAATCTAAAAAGGATTGTATCATGTAGAGTCTTATTCCAAAAATCCATCAACGCTGTGAAAATAGATTTAGCATAACTGTTTTATCAGTGAAGTGACACTGTCTATAAAAAACACAAACTTAGGAGCAGAGCCATGACTGTCACAATGTTCTGAGTCCCAGGCTTGTGCTCCATTCAGCATAGCACACTGCTGTCTTTGACTGGAGGTTTCAATAATGTTGGGAGGAAATCTGGTCTTCATTATAATTGATACATGGCTTCAGAGAACTCCTTATGTTGTCCTCTCTTTTAATCAGAGGAAACTTCTTTGACCACTACCCATTTATCAGTGATTACTTAAGTGCAGGGAAATTTGTAGAGCAAGAGAAGAATCTTGATAGAAACTTAGAGCATAGGGACGCCTGGGTGGTTCAGTTGGTTGAGCAGCTGCCTTCGGCTCGGGTCATGATCCCAGGGTCCTGGGATCGAGTCCCACATCGGGCTCCTTGCTCGGCAGAGAGCCTGCTTCTCCCTCTGCCTCTGCCTGCCTCTCTGTCTGCCTGTGCTCACTCGCTCTGTCTCCCTCTGTCTCTGACAAATAAATAAAATCTTAAAAAAAAAAAAAAGAAACTCAGAGCATAAATCTCAGAAGCAGGGATTTTTCTCCCCAAGAGGTGGCCTCCATTGGAGGCACATAGGTAATGCTTACACTCCAGCCTTTCTTAAGCCGACCTTTGCGAAGTTGTTCAGATCTCTTTCCCACCAAGTTTTTTTCCAAAGTAAAATATTGATAATCATATTTATGGTGCAAGGTAACTTATAGCTCTAAGCAATGAACGACATGTAAATCAACTTAATGCACTGCTTAACACAAGACACTTGCCCAACAAACCTCGGTCTCTTTCTCATACATGCAGTTCTCTCCATGAACATATATGCAGTTATCTTAAGGACTATGACAGCTAAGAGTTGTGAGGAACTCTCCAGCAGGAGAGTAAAGGGAAGAGAAGGAGATGAGAAAGTGTAATGTGTTATCAGTAGCTAAGTATTTATACATATAATCTTATTTCCTACTTAATGATCAAGATGAAAGTTTTCTCTTAAAAACAAACATGTACCTATAACTATGTTTTACATTTTGGAAGAGATTAAACATAATCAGCAGATAAAATGATATTTCAGTGAAGATATTCTATATTTAAGTGATTATCCTTGAGAGCTGTGTTTCTATGGAAATGGATAATCTGGTCATCTTTTTAAATGGCCAAAAGCAAAACAAAACAAAACAAAACAAATATATATCTATATCTATCTATTTATACACACACACACACACACACACACACACACACACACACATATATATATATAAATTGATTACCTTGAAAATAAGAAACACTGCTCTGTTTTTGGCCAAGAAGTGAGTACCTGATTTTCTTTACTGAAGTTTATATTACAAAAAACATTGGTATTCCCATTGTAATCTTTCTAAATCAAGAAAAAACTTGCATATCTGTATTCATCCTCCAAATATACCAGAAATCATGCCAGGTCATGTTGCAAATAAACAAGGAGCTAATGAAAGAACATACTGTTTTGGAAAGTAGATTAGCAAGTTCAGTGTTAGTAATGACTTGTCTTTAGGCAGGAGTCCACACATTTTAGGAAGCCCACACATTTTGAAGTCGATTTAAAAACATTAATTCATTCATCCTCGTAGTCCCCCATTTAACACATCTATTTCTGTTTCTAATTTTACATGTCATTGATTTTTTTTATCTAACCTTGGACAAGTAACAACATCTATCTTTAATCATAAGTCAAATGAGAAAAATGATAACTCTATATTATACTTCTACACATTTTTCTCACTTTTATGACTTTTTAGATGATATATGCTGATTGTTATTTAGTTTAAAGATTAATGTTAACAATAAGGGAAAGAGGGGGCAGCATATACAGGACCTCTGTACTATCACTGTAACAATTCTGTAAATCTAGAACAATCTTAACATTAAAAATATAAAAAATCAAAAAATAAAAGAGTAAAATGCATTTGAAGAGGTAATTTATCTTTGAGCAAATTCTGTGCATTTCATGTCAGTCTCCACGCTTCTATGCTAAAATTATATATATCAAAGATCACTGATTTACCAAGTTAGTCAGGATTATAGATATATAATCATGTAGAAAGCAAATTAGTTAAGAGACCTGCGTTGCCCTCAGATGCTACAATTAATTTTCTGTACTTCTCTATTCTAGAAAGAATGGTGCCAATATGTGTTATACTCAACCCAAATATTTCTTATAAAGATAACAGAAAATATTAGATAGAAAAGTGCTTTAATAAATTATATACACAAATATATATTTATATTTTTCTTGTATAATTATGACTGGGGGCATTGATTTGATTTGACAGTGTAAAAATCCATAATACTAACATATACCTGCTCACGCTTTCTAGTTTGTTTTTGTTGGTTTTTGAGTTTTTTGCTTGTGACCTTATAAAGTAAGCCAAGATGGTATTATTGCTATTAAACAGCTAAGAAAATGCTGCTTGGAAAGATTATAAGTAATGAGTGGAAGGTTATGCCAGAAACAAAGTCTTGAATTTTTAGACCAGTGCTGTGATATTATAGGTGGAATTTCTTTCTTTATTATTTTATTTACTGATGCACTAGTTTAGACTACGACCCCCCCCCCTTTTTTTTTAAATAGAACAGACTGGGGGTGAGCAAACTTTCTTCTATAAAGTCCAGGCAGTAAGTATTTTGGGATTTATAGCTTGTGGTCCCAACTACTAAACTGCCATTGTGTCCTAAAAGCAATAGATATGAGTGAACAGGTGTGTCTGTGTTCCATTAGAACTTTATTTACAAAAGAAGGCAACAAGCTCAATGTGGCCCTAGGGCCATAGTTTGCTAACCTTTGCAACAGACTAATCAAGCCTAGTCACCTTACATAACCCCTTTGCATTTGGGAATTTACTAGTCATTCACCTCAAAGGAAAGAAAAAAAATCTTTACCTATTCTATGGTTTTTTAAATATTGGGCTCTGTTTATTAAAGTAGCACATAACTTACTTATTTCTCAGAGAAAAAATTTCTCATGTTTTTACAGAGAGTATCAGGATGGTGTGTGTGTGTGAACACTGATGTAATTTCTGGATAACATAAGACCATCTCCAAAACCTTCCCGATACCCAGATCTCTTCTGTGTACCAAGTCTGCATTCCCAGCTGTACACTGGACCTCTCCATATGGATGTCCTCCCACAGGCACATCGACTTCACATGCCAAACAGAACTCATTATCTCCTCAGCCAAATCAGCTCTTCCTTCTGCACTCTTTATTTCAGTTATGGCATCATTCTCAGCCAACCATCCAAGCTAGAAATTGTGTCATCTTTCACCACCCCCTCTCTTTCTCTCTATCCATTTTGAAATAGTCACAAAGACCTACCACCTAAAGCTATTGCTCAGGTTTACCACCATTTCTGTTTTCACTACCTTTATGTTTGCCCTGTTCTCATTGGTCCTCATACAGATTAGCATAATAGCATAATGATAATAATGTGTGCTAAGCATTGTGCTGAACTATATATATTTTCTCCTTTCGTATATTCCTTTTAAAAATCATTTGGGTTTTATTTTCCCATTTTATAAAGTAGCTAGATTAATTGCCTAACTTGCTAAAGACCTTAAAATCAGCTCTTTCTGATTCCAGTGCTCATGTCTTCACAATTACATGTGTAATTACACTGTATTATCTTCTTTTTTCTAGTTGGATTTTCTGTTTCCAAATTTCATCTAATGTTCTTCAGTAACAATTCTAGTTATAGTTGTTTTTTACTGATAACATATTATCACAACTTCAGCAGCTTAAAACAGCACACTTGCTTTCTTATAGCTTCTGTGGATGGGGAGTCTTGGCACAGCTGAATTGCTCCTCTTCTTAAGGTCTCAAAAGCTGCATTCATGGTGTTGACTGAGTTCTCACCCGAGCTTCAGGACCTTTTTTCAAATGCACAAGGTTACTGGATGTAAACATTTCATTGCAGATATCGAACTGAAAGTTTTAGTTCTTTGCTCAGTTTCTATAGGCTATCTGTAGTTCCTTGCCATGTCAACAAGGACAGTTCCTCCAGTGAGTCCTAGCAAGATTGTTTTACATAATGAAATATAGCCACAGGAGTAATGAGAAGCAAGTTCCCACTTAACTCAAGGGAAGGAATTGCACTAAAGCACAAGCAATGCCAAAAGATGGGTATCAAGGGAGGCTTACTGTAAAGTCTGTTGACACCAGTTATCCTTAGAAACACCAGACCATGTCTGTTCCCTGCTTAAATCACTAACTAGTTTCCTATCACCTATCGGATGAAATTGAAATGCCTTAAGTCCTTTCTTAGGTTGGCCTTAGTGTCTCCTATAGTCATCCCCTGTATGCATTCTAGAATACAGAAACACAATGCTACATGTCATTACCAAAGATGCCAAGCACCTTCTACACTTTAAGATGTTACGAACCTGTTAAGGTTCTAACACATTCAAATCACCAATTTTTCACTTGTGTTGGCACAAGGAAATAATTTATTTCTAAGAAGGTGAGTACAAAGGTATAGTGAAAAAACACTTCAAGTGTTCTGTAGTAGCTGGCAAGGCTTTGCATTTTAATCTGTTGAACTTCCATTCCTATCATCCTACCATAAATCAAGACATCATTATCTATCATCACTTACCTGAATCATCGTAACATCCCAAGTAGACTCTAGTCTCTATTCTTCTCCCCCTTCCCCAAGCCAAACAATAGATTCAGAATGAACTTCCTATGATACAAAATTGATGATGTCACTCTCTTACTTAAAATTCTTCCATTGTTCTCCATTCCCCTTGAAATAGATTCTGAATATTACCCTCTTCCCCCTACCCTCATTGGCCTAACCAGTTTATTCTTCAGATACACTTTATCTCTCCATCCTGATATGAAACCTTCCTGACCTTCAAAGTATGTGTTACATGCCCTCACTACAGGTTTCAGGAGCTTTTCTTACATTTCCCCTTTCTAGGTTTCATAATGTTGTATTGAATTAGTTTTTTAATCTACAGAGTGTTTACCATATAGAAAGCTTTCAGTAAATTTGTTGAGTTGATAAAGAAATGAATATATGATAGCCAAAGCTCCCCCCCCCTTTTTTTTTTTTTACATTTTCAACTTTAATTTATATGAAAAAGTACTACTTCAGAGGTACTGTATTTGGCCTAACACAAATAACAGACTATAACTCCTATTTCGGCCTGGGCCATCACACTAGTTTTTAGTCTATAAATCATTTGCTATGCAGGTATTAGCACATAACCCCTCAAGTTTAATGAGTAAATCAACCATTCAACCAACAATGAGGGTGCTTGAAAAGACTACTAAGGGGAGTCTTATAAGTATGATAGAAACAAACTAAAAATTCAAAAAATGGAAAATGGGAGGAAATGTTGAATCCTGTATGTGTATATGAAATAAATCATTCCTCAACATGTGGTGAAATTCAGAGTTCAAGAAAGGAAGGAGCTGACAGGTTTGTTTGTTTGTTTTTTTTTTCAGCAAAATGAAAAGGCAGGAAAAAAATGTACCTAATAGAAACTAAGCATCTACAAGAATGAAAAGAACCAATGCACATGTCTTATTTAACAGAACTGCATAGAGGACTGTGAACTTAAAACTTTTCTAATTCTTTTGGAATTTGTAAACATAGTTTTACAGAGAGTCTTTTGTAATCCAATTGGCCTGTTAGTAGACAGGTGTCTGACCTTACTTGATTATATTGTAGTTGGCAATACTGCATACTGTTTTATTTGATGACTCTGAGCCCCTTGAAGATGGAGGCTGTCTTAGTTATCTTTGGCCTTTCTGTGTGTCTACCATAAACTCAGGCATATCACAGGTGCTCATTCATTCTTTATAAGACAGTATAAAGTTAATTCACTATGTGATGATCATGAACCTATTAATCAGAATAGACTGTGATCTACCCATAATGGTGATTCACTCAAGACTTTGAAATGAACTTCTGTATTATTAGAGTCTCAAATTTCTTTGGACATTTTTTAAAAATTATTGTTATGAGGACTTAAAATTGCAGACTCTTAAAAACACTTTATTCCTCTTATATGTCCTCATGCTCTGGCTATAAATCTTGTTGCAAGCCAAAATCTGTCTGCTAATTAGAAATTGAGAGGATAAGTTCGTTTGGTATTAAATAGAGGATTTCTTTAGAGAAATAGAGACAGACTTCTTTAAAGAGAGTTCAGTTGTAAAGAGAAGCCAATGTGAAGTATTTACTGGAATCTGTGTCTCAAGGTCCTGTCCTTAAGACAATTGCAAAAGGGAGGGTCTCCTTCCAGAAAGAATTACAAAAGTACCAGAGGAACTTGCTTTCTTTGCAACCTCTAAGTGACCGCTCCCTGGTTTCATTGAGAATATGCCCAAGTTTAGAAATACCTCAAGCACATGCTTCTTTCATCTTTATCTAATAAACCTAACCTAGGCACTTTGGGAAACATTCTTTAAAAAGGAGATGGTTAGAGCTCTGAGCAGCATTTTAAAGAAAACTAAATGTTAAAATTTCATACTAAAATGTATGAAATTCATCCACTTTGTCATTAGACAAACTAATTTTGGTTTTTACCTTACTATATTTTTACTTAATTAGAAGGTGAGTGGTCTCTAGTACATATCAGTGCCAGATAAGAAATATTTTACCCGAGATAATAATAAAAGCTAATATTTGCTCTGTGTTTACCATATGCCTGGCATGGTCTTCTGAGGTTTAAATAAAGACACTGAGGCACAGGGAGGTTAAGTAATTTTCCCTAGGAGAATATACGAACAATATTTTTATTTGAAGCAGGTTACATTGGAAGTGATTTTTTTTTGCTATGTGTAAATATGAGCCATAAAGAATAAAAGCATTAAATAAGCCAGTGTGATAATATTCTGTACATATCTCTAAACTGGTTCTTGCTTACAACAGTGACATCTGTGGTTCTCAGGAAATACTATCATTTGGCAGTGTAGATAACTGGAGGAGATAATTAAATGTTATTGCTACTTGTAACTGAATTAGATTTTGATGCCATGTCTCAGGAGAGGGTAAGATTTAATTGAAGTTGCAATAGACTGACAGTACCTAAAAGCCTTTTGAAACTGGGAGGAAAGGTCATTGTCACATTAGGCAAATAGATTTTAAAATTACTTCTAATTCTATGTTTTGATAAAGTCTACATGTCTATTTATTTTGCCTATCTGGTGTATAGATTTTTTTCCCCCCATTTCAGCCTCATAATGAAAATGATAGCAAGAAATATGCATGCCATTAGTACAGAGGTTGAGTCCTAATAAATGGTTTTATTATTTGTCATCTGGTAATGCATTTAGCTAAGATATATTCAGATGTACCTAGGGCTTTGAAAACAGACAAAAGAACACTGGAACAGACTAGAACTATCAATTAGGAACAGTGCTTTTTACTAGGCAGCCAATCAGCCTGAAGTTCAGTGGCACTAATTGGGACAGGTTTAGGGTGAGTCCAGGAGAGTAGGACTGTGGTTATTCTGCAGAGTAAATGCTTTCACCCCCTAATCAAAGGTATACAATTAAATGAATTTCATTGTTTTCACCATTACTTCTGTTTTTTAGCTGTTTTCAGATAAAGCTTTCCAATCTCCAATCCAGCTCCTTCACAGGACAAAGCAGCTGAAGTCATTTTCCTTTGTTTATTATACCAAGACAGTTGCCATGGAAATAATGTAATGTTACAGAATAGGCATCATAAGTTAAATCCAGTATCAAGAAGGGACACATAAGTCAGTTTTGAGAGAGTATACTTATTTAAATAAACAGTAGCTTGGCAATCATTTAAAAATGTCAAGGTAAATTACTGAGAAAACAGAGAAAAATGAACTTAGAGCTTTAGGAAGGTTTTGGCAGAATTTAAATATTGCCCTTCAAGCAGGTGTTATAGAGAAAAGGAGTTAGGGGATTATTAACCCTCCTACAACTAAGTTTCTGGCTATAAGCCATTTTTTTTTAATGTCTCTGCATTGTATACTCAAGTACTTTTGGTAGCTCCCTTGGAATTCCAGTTCAATTACTGGTATGCTCAATGCATAGGTAACATTTTTCTCTTCATGTGTTTTAATCAGTCTACAAAGACTGGGTTTCAAAGGTGATGGATAGTTTTTATTTCATGCATTTTACTATACCTTTCTGAATTTGCACTCAGTGTTTTATTATGCTTGGCTACAGAGTTCTGCGGGTATAAAATATTAACCTTTTCCAATCTTGTAAAATCGGAATCACAACTGAATCTGAGCATGACTTTCAAAAAGAAATCCTGGGTTTTGTTTGTTCTGGGAAACTTTAGATTTGTTTAAAGATATTGTTCTCTTTTTCTGATAATGTAAGATAATTTCCCATGTGTTTGTTCATGGTATTTGAAACCACTTGATGTCACTTGCCTGGGTGAAACAGCATACAAGGGATTCACCACCATATCCTTGCCCCCATCTGTAAAAGGAAAACCAAGTTATATCTTTTAAATTTGGCAACTTAATAGAAAAACTTTGGATGATGGTCTAGGCTGTGTATGCCATCTTATCCCACATTTCTTTATTCATCCAATATGTATTTTTTCTGATATTACTCCATGATAGTTTAAAAGGTACCCTGCCTTCTTCCTACTATGTAAGGACCAGTAAAGCCTTTCTGGTAAGTTTTGTAAAACTGAAAAACCTTCCACTCTCCTGCCAAGAGCCTATCCTTTCCTACTCACCTCCAGCACCACTCTGCCCACGAAACAAAATGACTACAATAATCCACCCTGATCACTAATGATGCTCTATATTACCCTAGGTGTGGGGGTTAAATCAAAAGGTTGAGATCCACGGATGAAGAGAATAATATAGTGAGGTTCCTTTGCTCTGGGAATTTTCTTGTGACCTTGGAAAAACATTAACATGCCATTACCAGTTTTTTCCCTCAGGTACAATTTTGAGGATATCATCACTGACTCTATGATGTTTTGGTATTTTTTTTTCTTTTTTTTCTGATCCCTCTCCCTGTAACAGCTTCATTTTGATTATATTCCATTTATTGATCTCACAATGCCTTTCTCATAAAGGTAACAACAAAAAAATGTACAAAGAAATAACTAAAGAGAATCAAATAGGAATAAAGACAACATGCAAATTGCTGAGGCTTAATGAACATCAAGGGATCCACGAGTTGTTGGTTAGTCCAAACCAAATACCCTAGAAATGGAAATCATATCTTTAAAGAATTTTCAGCCTTTTAGTAGTGTGCCAAAAGCTATAACTGGAGAGAGAAGAGAAATGATGCTGTTGAGTGCTTATGATGTACATGGCAACATGCCTGGTACTATGATGTTTTTCTCTCATTTACTTCTTACAATAATCATATTAGGAAGGTATTAATATTTCCATTTCCCATATTGAGAATGCAATGCTCAGAGAGGCAAAGTGGTTCACATTAGGTGTCACAGCTAGTAAACTCAGATTCATCTATCTTCCAAATCTCAGAGTCCAAATTCTTTCCTTCATACTTTGTTTATTTGAATTTTTCCAGAATCGCAATAATGATGCAGAATCATATTGCCATTCTGTGAATGTCACTTGTTTTTATTTTCTTCAAGGAGAAAAAGAGTATGGTTTTGGGACTAAAAATAAAATCATGGGATTTCCCAAGGAAGTTTTCCTTGAATTTGGTTTATTTAATTTTCACGATAAGTATTTCTATGATATTTAACTCATTCCAAAATTTTGAAGAGATATGGTATCCAATTTACAAGCTTTGTCCATAGAAATGTTAATAAAACCAAGAACCCAATTTCAGTAAATACTGTGATATGGTCTAGCTAGAGTTAGAATTATTATTTTCTTTGTACATAATAACATAACATTGAAAACTTCCAAAATCCCTATTGTCTATTGCACAAAACTTTTTTTCTTCTTTAGCAATGTTTCTGCGACTCCCCAAAATAAGTGTTGTTTGTATTAATGCATCAGGGTTCTTCTGTCATTAAGCTATCTGATACCTTATCTTTGGGCATCTCTAAAACTCAGCCCTTTGGAATTTACTTTCCACTCATTCTTTCACTCATTCATCCATATATTCATAAATTTACCAAACTTAGTTTGAGTGACAATAATGGTTGGCACGGTGTGCTAGGTAATGATAACATAAGAAAAATAATATTAGCGATTATTTTATTAGAACACATCGAGGGGATGGGGCTCCTGGGTGGCTCAGTCAGTTCAGCATCCGACTCTCAATTTTGGCTCAGGTTGTGATCTCAGGGTCAGGAGATTTAGCCCCACATTGGACTCCATGCTGGGCATGGAGCCTGCTTAAGATTCTCTCCCTCTCCCTCTGCCACACCCCCCCCCCCCCCCCCCTCTTTAAAAAAAAAAAAAAAAAGAGCCCATTGATAGATTTGGTATATTATCTATTCTATCACCCAACAAAAATTAATCCAACAAGTATTTAGTGAGCACTGACTGAGTTGAGTTTGGCAAAGGTAAAAATACATAACATATGCTCTCTCGTTAAGGATCTCCTACTCTATTTGTAAGGGGAAATAAACACTTAAGACTAATTATACACCATGAGATGAAAATGGTAAATAAAACCCATGATATAGCAGACATGAATAACTTCTTAGTTTTTCCTGGAAGGATAGACAACAGCTTCTCAAAAATATTATATTTGTGAAAATGAGCTAGATTTTACCAAGTAGAAAAGGTGGAGATGACTCCCTAGTCAAAGGATGTAACATAAGCCAAACAAGTAAAATTAATTTGTCTACAAATCTGTTTTGGGTCTGAATGGCTTTTTTGTACCTCTTTCCTGAGTTCCAGTTCAATTAAAACTGTAATCAATATGTAGCTAACACCTTCTTCTTTCTGCTTTTTAATCAGTTCATGAAGGCCACATTTCCTACTATGGTAGATAGTTCTTATTTCACACATTTTTCTGTGTTTTCAGGAACCTGAATTGATATTTATTAGAATTGATATATTAATAAGTAACAACTCTGTAACATTCCATAGGGTACAGAGTCTGGACTTGGGAAAAAAAAAAATTCCCTAAGATCAAATCATGAAAATCATGGCTTCACAGCCTAGTGGTTGTGGTAAGTTGGGCAAGATGTTTAGCCCCACTGACCCCCATCTGTGGCAAGTTGGACAAGGTATTTAACCTTTCTGTCTCATATGTAAAAGAGAGAGGCAATTTAAAAAAAATTAGATTTACTGAGTTCTTACTATGGCTAGACATGGTGCCAAGTGATTTATATGTATTAACTCATTCAGTCTTCTCAATAAGTATCATGTAGAAAAATACATTAATATCACTTTCATTTACAGGTAAAACCAATGAAATATAGTTATTTCACTTAGGTAGCTATGTGCCCAAGGTAACACAATGCTTATTGCCTGACTTCTACATAGTTAAAAAAGAGGCCCTATGAATTTAGTATAAATGAGCTTACATTCATTCTTTTGCATACAGACTAAACTAGAAGGCCTGTCTTCAAGAAATCTGAAGCTGAAAACAGCATTCCTCGTTGCTTGTGCAACAGACCGGGGCTGGACAAAATGAGAAGCAGACAGAGTTTGAGAACTTATATGCTATATTAAGGTGCAATTGAGACCCATTAAGATGTTTTAAGCAAAGGAAAAACAGAGTCAAATTTACATGTTACAAGATCTTTCAGATATTTACATGTATGGATGACAGATCTGGGTTTCCTTAGCTTGGGTTTGCTCTACTGAAATTAAGGAAATCCATTAGGAAAGTGTTTTAATACCCTTTACATAAGTTTATGGAGAAAAACAATAAAATTGGAGAGGAAGGGGCAGCTGTAAGAACCAAAGATTATTTGTGTTAAAGATCTCCAGAATGTTTGATGATAAACTCCTCCTTAATTTGTTCAAGTTACATGCAACAGCAGTTACTGCCTAGTAAGATCCCAATTCCTGGAATCAGTTTAGTATAACATCTCCAATTCAGAGGCAGATTCTTGGCTTCCCAGTCAGAATTCACAGAACTCCTCTTTTATATGCTCATCCACTGCTTTTATATCATAGCCAGACTGCAGGCTATTCCAAAAGACAGCCTCCTCTTGAGTAGACCACAGAGAGAGAATAAGGACCTACTACTCCCATGGCATGGTCTCCAGGCTCCAGCTAGGAGAAGATTCCAGCTGAATTCACAATCTTGAAATCATGAGAGAGGTCCAGGCTGAGAACAATTTACAGGTTTTCTGTATATAGATGCTACTGAAACCCATGAGTTTGGATGGGATAAGCAAAGGAGTAATAGACTACCTCATAGACCAAGAAGAAGCCAAACCTGGGTCTCACCAATGTTTAGAAATATGGGAGATTAAAAACTAGTAAAGGATATTGAGAAAGACAACTCTGTAACATAGAATAATAAGTAGAGACTGGTGTCCTAGAGGTTACGTAAAGAAAGAATTTCAAGGAGAAAGGAGTAAACCTGCCCCAAATGTTGTCCAAGGGTTAAGTAAGATGAGGGGTCCAAATATTCGTAACTATGTAGAAGTTATTGGTGAACATGACAAATGCATTTTCAATGAAGTCCACGGGTGAAAGTTTGAGGAAATGGGAAGGGAATTGCTGAGTGAATCTGGACAACTTTTCTGAGAAGTTTCACTGAGAAGATCTATATAGTGAAGTGGTAGCTAGAGGGAAGGGTTAGATCAAGAATTTTTCTCCTCAAAATTTTTATGATAAAAATTTTCAAATATCCAAAGATGAAAGGGTAAGATGTTCATATAGATACCGCTGAAATTTAACAATTGTTGAATTTTGCCATATTTGTCCTTATATTATTTTTTCTATAACATTTGAAAGTATATTGCAGGTGTCAGATTATTTCTCCTCAGAATATTTTCATAGGCATTTCTAAAAATATGGTCATTGTCCTACATATTTTTTAATTGTATTTATTTATTTGGCAGAGAGAGAGAGTACAAACAGAGGGAGCAGCAGGCAGAGGGAGAGGGAGAAGCAGGTCCTGCTAAGCAGGAAGCTGGATGCAGGATTTGATCCCAGGACCCCGGGATCATGACCTGAGCCAAAGGCAGACACTTAATCAACCGAGCCACCCAGGTGCCCTGCCCTGCATAACTGTAATTCCATTACTATAACTGGAATCATTTAACATCAAGCCCACCTTCAAATTTCCCTGTTTTTCTCCAAATCTTTTGTAATTATTTCTCTTCCAAAATTAAAATCCAAATTAAGCTTCATGCTTATTTTCTATAAAATCTAGCTGTCTCAGTATTATGGATGATGTTTGATCCCATGATTGAAGGTTTGTTTGTTTGGGTTTGTTTTGTATAAGAGATAAATACGTGTTTATAAACTAATGAAAATGATCTAATAAGGAGAAGAAATTGATGGCAAATTAGCAGAGTGCTGTTCTTGCCTAAGCAAGAATAATGTTTCAGTACTGGGGCTGTAAACATACAAACCTTAGGAACACAAATGATCACCCCAAGTGAAAGAGTTTAGGAGAAAAGCAGGGAATGTGGGCACAGAGGCAAGTAGGTGGGGCCAGTGTGGTTCCATGTTGGCAGACACTTGTAAAAAGTCCTCTTGTTCTCCATGAAGTAAGACACAAGATTATTAGCTGAGAGGAGGACA
This sequence comes from Mustela nigripes, assembly GCF_022355385.1. NCBI lineage: Eukaryota > Metazoa > Chordata > Mammalia > Carnivora > Mustelidae > Mustela > Mustela nigripes. The sequence continues at coordinate 171,764,609 of NC_081559.1, read as the reverse complement.
CTACATCCTTAAGAAGAGAGATGAAGCTATAAAATAGTCATAAAAGAGTGGGAGACCGAATGAATTAGAAAATATTGAAAGTTGGGGCACCTGGATGGCTCAGTCAGTTAAGCATCCAGCTCTTGATTTTGGCTCAGGTCATGATCTCAGGTTCATGAGATTGAGCCCCACTCCAAGCTCCACCCTGAGCTTGGAACCTGCTTAATATTCTCTCCCACTCCATCTGCCCCTTCCTCTCCTATCCCACCCCCATCTAGACGAGATTACAGGCATGCATTCTCTCTCTCTTAAAAAAAAAAAGAAAGAAAGAAAGAAAGAAAGAAAGAAAAGAAAAGAAAAGAAAAGAGAGAGAGAGTAAGAGAGAGAAGAAAATATTGAAAGCACCAACAGATAGGACAGAAGTTGTGTTTTGAATGACAGTAAACCGGGAGCTTAAAACGTGTCCAGGAATGAAGGGAGTACTGAATAGTTCCCACAGGAGACCACATTCTGATACTGTGTGATTTGAAGCCTAGAATGCGGGAAGGAGTAAGCAATGATGGGAATTAAGCAATCCTACTGCACCTCCAGGCACTGGAGTACAGGAGGGAAAATGGCCGCTCCCTCAGAAGACTGAAGAGAAAGGCAACGAAATGAATATCGGCTGTTGAGCCCTTAACAACACACCAAGCATTGATCTAAGATTTCACATATATGTCATCCTCACAGCAATCCTGTGTAGGCACCAAAGTAATCCTCACTTTGTAGATTCAGAAGCTGAGGCACGAGGAGGTTAAACAAAATGTCCTGCAGCCGATAACGAATCAGAAATCCTAACTCCCAATCTGATTCCAGGGCCCAGGCATCACTTTGATTCAGCTGCCTTTTTATATAAAGATGATCTGAGCCAAACAGAGATACAAATAATAGAATTATTTGAAATGCACTGAGCCCCAGAAGAGCTGGTTGCAAGCATTATTAATATATACGTAAGAATATATTTTGTGATAGATGCAGGATTGATTACAGAGTGGTTTGGTATTAGCACCGCTCTCCAGGATAAAACCTACAGCCAGGAGTAACTTTAGTTAATGCCTTTTTCATCCATCTTTCTTTATGATCCTTGTTCTGTTGCCAGTCCAGATCATGTATGTCTATACTTCATAATGGTCCAGATGGGATTTGTTGCTTTTGGAAGTAGATCTAGGCTTTGTGGTAAAGTTCAAAAACTTTGGGAGACCTTTTTAAGAAGAATAATGCAGTTGTTAATGTAAAATTAAGCACAGAGCTTTGGAAGGGTCCTGAAATTAAATCTCCTTTAATAACGTTGGCTTGGGATGATTCCTGATGTTATTCTGATTACAGAAAAGTTGCAGTTTTTCCTTTTTCAAAGATACAACACCAATGGTTAAAATATAAGCCCTCTGTTTTGACTTGGTTTTGCTAACCGTATTTCTACTTTTTGTTCTATTTCTATTTCTGTTCCTAATTGCTACTTCTCAATTTGAGTTAACTCGGGAGCTATAAGAAATGGAAGTCCCCTGGGTGATTCCTTTATAATGTGAAAGCTGTCTGCTCTCAACAGCCATTCTTTCATAGTCTGAATCTTACTGTAGGTCACGATTTTAGGCCAGAAGAAGTATCTTTATATTGTTTGTTTGTTTTTAACCTAGGGAACCCTTCTATCTTCCTCCAGGGCACTTTCCTCAATAGTCTTAACTTTCTTTTTCTTTTTTTTTAAAGATTTTATTTATTTGACAGACAGAGATCATAAGTAGGAAGAGAGGCAGGCAGAGAGAGAGAGGAAGGGAAGCAGGCTCCCTGCTGAGCAGAGAGCCCGATGCGGGGCTCGATCCCAAGACCCTGAGACCATGACCTGAGCCAAAGGCAGAGGCTTAACCACTGAGCCACCCAGGCACCCTAGTCTTAACTTTCTCTTGTTAGGAGGTCTGTCTTCCTTTTCTTATCACCCTTAATCTGTACATTGGCTACTTTCCTTCCCTATTTTCGTGGTCACTACTATTTAATCACTTCATGATCCTGCTTATAAGTAATTGGCATTGTATGAAGACCTGGAACTTTCAAGTCTGAGAATTTGGACTTAAGTCTTGACTTACTAAGTACCAGCTAATGTCTTGAACAAGTCACTTAATAGTCTAGCCTAACTAACTTGTAATTGAAATGGGGATAAAGTGATTGTGAGAGAGTACTATATGAGAAAGTGTGTTTTTAAAAAAAGTGTGTATGTGTGTGTGACTATGAAAATTTTCCTGTAATTAATTTCTCACAGATCTGTTGCTCCATTAAACTGCTTGGTAGGTGTGGGTAAGCCAAAGTTATAGCCAGAGTCTTCAAAAACAAAGCTGAACTATATGTTTCTACAAAACCCTCTTCCTTGAAAGGCAAGACAGTGATTACGTTTTTAGTGACTCTGCCAGAAGTATTTTACAGGTAATCTGGCTGAACCCTAAGTTTAGAGTTCTTTGTCAGAAGTCACTCCAGATTCACAAGTAAGTACACAAGATGAACCCATTGCTCCAAGGTCGCTGAGCTCTGTTGGGTTTCAGCAGCTGCAGTAGTAAGGAATGCCCCAATTCTGTACCCCTCTCCGGCCTCTAGTTCCCTGGTCCTGTCTCCTCTTAAGTTCATGTTGAGTTGTTCAGAATTCCCCTCCTGATGTGGAACCACTGGAGTTCATCAGGCATTTTTTTTTTTTTTAAGATTTTAATTATTTATTTGACAGAGATCACAAGTAGGCAGGGAGGCAGACAGAGAGAGAGGGAAGCAGGCTCCCCGTGGAGCAGAGAACCCGTTGTGGGGCTTGATCCCAGGACCTGAGCCAAAGGCGGAAGCTTTAACCCACTGAACTACCCAGGTGCTTCTCATCAGGCATTTTTATATCTGTCAGCCTCAAGGCAGAGTCGGAATAGAGAGCTGATGATTATCAGGTTTCATGAACTTTTCTCCCAGGAATTTCTTCTGTAGTTAAACGCATGTGTATAAAGAGGAGCACAAAGGAATGGGTCTGCTCATTCCCAGTTGCAACGCAGATGTGTATTGAAGGAAAGGAAAAGTGAAGGTTCTCCCTACATCTGCACCCTCTGAGTTAAAGACCCAGCAGTGGCCTGGTAGAGACATATATTTAAGTTTTCTTTAGTGAACCCCTGTTCCACATATCAGTTATTTATTCTGAAGATTGGAGTAGAAAGGAATCCCTGGTTTATGTTGGGATAGATGATAAAAATCACAATCATTGAAATCCACCAGCCAATGTAATGGTCCCAGGATTTGACTCATAGAAAGCTAGAGAAAGGATAGATTACCCACATGTTCCCTGGCCATGGAATTTGTTTAACATAATGTGACATTTTTAGTTTTCAACCTTCAAGGATCAATGTTGAGTGTGTCCTTTTAAACAACAACAACAAAAAAGAGAGGCTCTTTATTCAGTGAGATAATTACAGATTTGAAAATGCTGTGTGCTTTACTAATGAGCCTGAATATTTTTAGCTATTGCAAGTTGTTTTCTTCCCAGCATATTTACACATAATCTAACCCAAAATTGAAAAGACTTTACTTGTGCTTCAAACACTAGTTCACGTACCTCCTAAGTCCTTTAATAATGGCCTAGGCCAGAAGTGTGCATGTTTAGAGAAGTGGTCATTTTTTTTTTTTTATGTGAAAAAGTTAAATTATCTGACTTCTATTCTAACATGGGTGTTAGTGTTTTGCCAAAGTAAGAAAAAAAATTCTAAATCAATATAATTTCCTCTTTGTGCTGGAACATGGAAGATCAAGATTTATATGTTATTGTTAATCTACTCCTCACCCAATTCTACCTAATCTATATTATTTTGTTGTCAAATTTTACACATGTATTACTATCTTGTTTTTTTTTTAAAGGTATACAAGCCTGAAAAAAAAGTTCTGTGCCGTAGGTGCCCTGAACACCTCGCACATTCTCGTGTGGGTCATGTGGGTGAGGTCCTCTGCAGTTTGACCTGACTCTTGGCACAATGTCCTGGGGTTCTTTCAGGAATCGGGGGAGATAAGTAGGCCCATGAGGAGTTGTCACTCATCCTTTTCTCATTCATCTCCCCACTTTCACAATATGCCAGGACTTTTTGCTTTTCCCTTCTTAAAGTACATTTGCAAGCTCCTGTAGAAACCTTTAAAAGTTTAAAAGTTTAAAACCTTTAAAAGCCTTTAAAACTGCCTGGCTCTAATTTGGAGTTGACTTATCAAAGGCAGAGTGACCTAAAACCCATGCCATCTGTCATCTGGCCTCTTTAGTTTGATGTCATACTTTGGGACAAGTCATACAAGAAGATGGCATTATGCTAATCCTATATTTCCTGTCTGTGTAAGTCATGAGCTGAATCCATTTTGGCTTGCTGTCTCCTTAATAGCCCGATCCATGGAAGAGTGACAAGCCAACCAATTAGCTACGGAAGTGACCCTGTGCCTTTATTAGCTATTGCACTGCTGCTAGGGACTGCCTGACCACTTGGCAAAGCCATAACTCATGAAAGCAATGCTCTGAATTCAAGCATCTATTACATATCTATAGGTTATCTATCTTATAGGGTAGGACCACTGTGCCGTAGGAATATATGTAGCAGGCGTTTTCAAACTGTGTATGTTGCTGTCATATATTTCCATATCTTCACAATGGAACAACACTAAAAAAATACCAACATCATACATGAGGATAAGTTGACACAATAGAAGATACCATTTGTTGAGTGTTTACAATGTACATGACTTTGTTCCAAATTCATTGTATGTTAATCCTCACAACCACCATAATTTGGTACTACAATTATCCTTATTTTATATGTGAAGACACATGAGATTAAGTAACTTCCTTGAGGTCAAGTAGCCCAAGTGAGAACCCAGGTATTCTGACTTTAGACTCACCTTTAATTACTGTATTATATTGTGACTCTGGTTAATCTGAAGTTCCCAAATATTACCACTTCAGTGAAGATCAAAGAAGCTTCATGGTCCCTCTTCATGGATATATCTGCTTCTCAAATTAAATAAACAAGGAATGGGATTTTCTTTCCTTAATTCCAGGGATAATCAATTGCTAGTGCCCTCCAGCAAAAACAAGACTGGTACTTAGCTCACATATATATTATTTTTTCTAAAGATAAAATTTATATAGGAGAAAGGCACTGGTTTTCATTGCTACTTGGTTATATATTGTTTATAGTAGCTCTAGTATCCATAGGGACAACAGATATATGTCCACAACACTGTCCCCAGAATACCAGAACTCTTTCTCATATAGCTTATAATATATAGTTTGTAATTTTGTCTTTCTTTAGGAGCCACATTTTTGACAGCCTATTACAGATTTTATAATTAGTAGTTACATTATTGGCTAAATTTTATGACATATACATATTTCTACATCTTGTCCAGAGTGGTTGTAAAATCTTTCATTTGAATCTTTTTCCTTCAGGTTAAGGTAGTTTTCTGCATGCTTCTAGCTATCTGGAAAGATCAACAAACTCTCAATTAAAATTTGCAGGTTCAGTAATTTCATGACTATTTCTATGGGCATTTAAAAAGACATTTAAGGAAATGTGTTTAGGTTTTATTGGTAGGTTAACTCTTGAGAACATAAGCCTATATTTGTCCAACTTTTCTGAAACACTCTACTGTCATGGTTCAAAGCTACTAAATTAATCTCATCTATTATGGCTTCTGACAGTTCAAGTTCATGTGTTTTATGATAGCATTTGGTATGCTACATTTTGCATGATCAAAAAAATGTTTTACTTTCAAATATCAGCTCAAAATTTGTTCAGGAAATATAATTTAAAAAATTAATTTGTTATAGTTTATTGTAAAACATGCAGAATTATTTTTATAATTAGTCAAATTATATCACTTAAGAGAACATTAACATTTTAAAACATATTGTTATCCAAGTTATCAGTAAATAATATATTTGTAGTGTATTTTAGAGAAAAGCATGCTGTTGAGGTCTGAACATGAATGCTATGCTCTAAAAGAGTTAAATGGGCCTCTTCAAATCATAACCTTTCAATCTCAAATGATAAAAATGATAAAAATCGAATAAATATTTATTTAGTTTAAAATCAGTTTGTTGATTTTTGGTTTTTCTAAAGAAATTTAAGATTAAGTAATTTTCTACATAAATTATAAAGTCTGGTGGTGGGTATTATGGAGGGCACATATTGCATGGAGCATTGGGTGTGGTACATAAACAGTGAATTTTGGAACACTGAAAATAAATAAAATAAAATGGAAAAAAATTAAAAAGTTTAATTGTCAAAAACTATTGCATCATATATCTAAATTTAGTGCTTCCATTCTATGCTTAGCAATTTCAGGGAGGTTATATATATGATATAAAAGACCACTAGCAGATTGATTAAATATACTATGAGGCTCTCTTCAGCTTTTGTTCAAAATCTAAATTCCAGTTAATCGTTTTCACACAGTCTAATTTACAGTGCATTCTGGGCCTGTCAGTGAGTGCTACATGTTTGTCTTTAGTAATTCTGTTTGCAAAGTGCACCATAAGGAATATTTAGAAAAAGCCGGTATCGCAATTAGAGAAAGGCAACATTACTACTAAAGTACTATGAGGATGATGACTACTACTACTGTTACTCATACTACGACTTGTCATTTATTGTTTACTTTGTGCCCAGCCTGGTTCTAGATAATTTAAGTTTATAATTTCCAATTCTCTCTACTATTAAGGGAGATTTCATTTAATTTACTGATTAAAAAAAAGAAAACAAAACTGATGCACAAGGTTGACAAAAGTCACTTGACTTCCAGATGACAAAGCTAAAAGTTGACTCGGACTCCAAAACCTTCTCTCTTTATGTACAGTGTTGTCACATGAAGAAGCAACTTAGTTGGCCAAGTGTGTCGAGGCTTCAAAGGGTGGCGTGATCCTGGCGAAGTCCCCTAATTCAGAACCAGATTGCAGGGTGTGAAGTCAACTTTGTGATGCCTGCTAGGTGGATTCACACATGCCAGACAAAACTGGTTAAGCAAACGTGTTGATTTATTAGAAGAGGGATACGTTTTATTCTAATGATCACAAAATTTGTAGTCATTATCCAGGCTTCCTGACATCAGTTTACCAGGGATACCAATTCAGTTGTCAGAAGGTTGCTTACTTATCGAAAGTCAGAGCAAAAAGATATAAACTGTCCAAAAGGATATTTCCTCCAGGCCATGATCGGGCTTCCAATGGCCCCGTCTCCCATCTCCTCCTCCCAAAAGACATACATACACACAGTCACAAATAACTTTCTGAAGAGCTGACTTCTGTTACAAAGGTCCTCTGTATCTGTTCTATGGACAGCCCAATCCTCTTCCCCCCCCTCTAGAATTTCTTTTCTAGACTTATAGATAACCATTTTCTTCTAAAATATTTTGTTTTGATCAAAGAGCTGTCAAAGTTAGAAATTAAAAATTATTTCAGTTTAAATTCCATTCCTTGGAATGGAATGTGCCTCTAAGGTACCTGTCATCAGGATTGGAATTTAAATATTTCAAAATCTCTTAACCGATTCATTACACAAACGGTACCTTTTGCACATTGCTGTTAATTCATTTTCATATGCTAAGTTTTTAAAATACTCCACTGTTATTCTCATGATTCAGCATAAAAATTAGTTATTGAGTTAATTCATTTCCCAAATTTATCTGTTGGAGATTGGAACAATTATAAGCATAAAGGGGGAAACATTAATCTCTATTCATATTTCCTGAGGTTGGAAGACAACAATTGGTCTTATTAAATATATATATATATATATATATTTAAGTTTGTACTAGTTTGTGAAGAATATGAAATCTAAATGAAGATTAATATACTGAAAAAATTAAAATAATAAAATAAAATAATTGTTAATAGTTTAGTATCTCTAAAGAATCACTAATTTAAATCACTAATTAAAAACCATTAAATTAAAAAAAAAGACTAATACTCTAAAATACTATTTTAACTAATATAAATTTACTGAGTAGCCACTCAATATTATCCACTCTGGGCCAACTCTAGGCAATTGGGATATCATTGACCCAGGGCAGTGATAAATTACTTGATTTCTAAAAGCTAACAGTCTGAGGAAGATATAAGCAGTTAAATAGGCAATTTTAGTAGAGGGTGATAAATGCTGTAAAACAGAAGAGGCTTCCCCAGAGAAAATGATCTATATTTGAGTGTAAGGGATGAGTAGGCATTAGTTACGTGTGTGTGTGGGGGGGGGGGGAGGATGTGTGTGAATAGGAGAGAAAATGTTCTGTTTAGGAGTCATGGCTCCTGAAAAAGACCAGTCTCAAAAAAAGCAGAAAACATTTGTGGTACTATGTGCCTTAACAAGCCATCCAGCTGATGTTCACTGAGATAAGGTGCAAAGAGGGCAGAAAAGAAACTTGAACACTTAGAAGTTAAACAGTGAAAAGAATGAAATCCTGCCTTTTGCAACAATGTGGATAGAACTAGAAAGTGTTATGCTAAATGAAATAAGTCAGAGAAAGACAAATACTATATGATTTCACACATGTGAAATTTAAGAAACAAAACAGATGAACATACATGGGGGCATGGAGACAGAGGCCAGGAAACAGACTCTTAATTTTAGAGAACACACTGAGGGTTACTGGAGGGAGATGGGTTGGGGGATGGGTTAAATGGGTAATGGGTTTTAAGGAGGGCACTGGTTGTATTGAGCACTGGATATTGTATATAAGTGATGAATCACTAAATTCTACTCCTGAAACTAAAATTACACCATATGTTAACTAACTGGAATTTAAATAAAAATTTGGAGGAAGAAAAAAAAAACAAAAAACAAAAAACAGAAGTTATAGAAAGTCATCCCATTTTATGCAAGGGTTATATTCCCAAACACATCACAATTCAAATTCTCTTAAGTCATGCGTGCATTTTCTATAGTAATTAATAAAAAGAAGAGGAGGAGGCATTCTTAAAATAATAATAAGAAAATAATAGGGGTTCTCTTTTGCTTTAATGCTAGTTTTAAAAATGTTTCAGTATTATTCATAATATTTTGTGGGCAATCTCCCCTAAATTAACTGTAAGGTCTATCGTGGCAGTTCATTAGTTTCATTGTGTTTTATCACCTCAAAATTTCTTCTAAGGTGTTTATTTGTTTTCTTTTGTTTTTTGTTTTTCTAATGAGTGCTTGGATGCTTGGCAGAGATTTTTATAATTTTATAATTTTTTAAATTTTAAATTTTTAAATTTTAATTTAAATTTTAAATATTTTTTAAAATTTTATCATTTTAATTATAGTGACCGTTAAAATGATAGCAAAGCAATAGTGAGCATCTTTGCTTTACCAGACTGTTCCCAACTCAGAGCCTGAATGATCATTTAAAGACATATATCCTAGGATCCATACAGTGCCTTTGGTAGTCCATTCATCAGAACCCAAGAAGAGTAGAGAAGGCGAGAGCAGAGCATAGTGCAGTGGAGTGGAAAGAGGAAGAGGAAGATTGAGATCAAGTGCAGGCAGAAAGATGAGAGAGGATTACGTAGTACTTTGTGGAACATTACCTAGGACTGTGGTTTTACTCAGAATGACATGGAGGGTCCGAAAAAGGATTGTTAAAGGGGCATAGGGATCCTTGGATGTCCCTATTATGAATGACATCAGTCATTCAGGCTCTGAGTTGGGAATAAACTCCAGGGAGGGAGAGTTGGAGGGAAAGGAGAGGGGACTTTATGACCACAGTCATTGCACTGCCGTCATACTGGTCTCCTTGCTGGCGCCCCAGACGCCAACCTCAACCCCACCTGGATTTGCTACTTGCTCTACCCACAATGCTTTTCCTTATATAATGACATACTTATTCCTTTACCTCCTGCAGTTCTCTGCTCGAATATGATTTCTCAAAGAATACCCTCAATGCACCCCCCTCCTATCCCCCCTTTTTTAATTTGCCTTTTCCTTATTAGCACTTATGACCATCTTTTCTATTATTTAATTTATTTATTTCTACTTGTTTCTTGTCTGTCTCCAATCACAGGAATAGGTGCTTCATGAAAATAAGAATTTTCGTCTCTTTCTCCCTTATGTGTGTATGTATGGCTGAATCTCTGTGCAAATTAATAGTATCTACTAGTACATACAAGTAGGCAATAAACATTTGTAAGATGAATGGAAGAATGCACTGTAATTATGCCATAGTATTTCTCAGGCAAAGCATAGTGTACCAAAGAAGAGCAGGTGTTTCCATTTAAAACAAAGGGGAAGGCCATGTGACATCAAAATAAACATGGTTTACCACCTATTTGGTCCACAGCTTTGAAATTGTGAGATGCTTTATTATGTTTAATTGAATTACTACATAAATTCAAGTTAGTTACATAAAGTAAGGATGTTAATATCTGAATTATTAAGATTTTCAAATGTGTGTAACTCCGCTTATATAAAATGAAACTCTACATATATGACCTGCTACAAGAAGATTTTCTCGTTTTAATTTTTGCTTTATTGAGTACTTTTTCCATAAAAAATAAGCAGGCAAACTAAGAAAATGAAACCAAAAACCTCTGGTGTAATAATAACAGTAGTGAAGAAAATATGAGCAAGGAACGAAAAATAGAGCACAGCAAATATTGATAGAAGAAAAAAAGCATCTTCAGTAACAATATGCTAGAACACTAAACCATGTGTATAGAGACCATTTTCATGCAGTCAGTTTTAGAACACATGGAATTTACTTTATAGATTACAATTTTTAATATGCTCATAATTGATACTATCTAAATTTATACACTGCAACATTATAATATGTTTGCCCCTCTTTTAGATTTTTTTTTTTGTCAATGGACCACTGATCCACTTCTCTGTTTGTGGTGTTGCTGTGGAGGACACAGGAGGGACAAGTTGTCATTCTCCAGTTGGTCCTAGAATTTATAATCTCCTGGCACATATTGCTGTACACTGCAATATATGCCCCCAATTTTTATGATTTATAAGTTACATCTCGGTAGGAGAAGACAGAGAATGTACAGTTACTACATGAAAGATCTCCAACCCATCCACTATTCCCAAGAAACGGATATAGTAAAGACCAGGGAAGTGGGATAGCTTCTTATTCACATTCATGCAGGCATTATATCACATAAATAAAAATTAGTGTGTTTATATATCTGTTAAAGCTGATTGATAATGCCTCTTAAGACCATGAGGAACATAAGGAGAAGAGATATTTCTTAGGAAAAGCAAAAGCATTGTACAATGTTTTAGCAGATTGTGCTTCATGCCTTTAAGACCTGATTAAGTTTCATTTTCTCTGTGGGCTTTCTTCAACTTTTACAGGCGAAATTGGTTATTCCATTCACAGTACTTCCACCAAACTTGTTTATATTTGTTTTTATAGCACTTGGCACATTGCATAGCAATTTATCATTTAATCTATCTGTTTATCTCACTCCGCTCTACTCCCAGAGTGCTTGTTATGCACTAGAATTTCTATCCATTTCTCCCATGTTTAAAATGTAACATTTTAATTCAAGGTGCTCTATTTTAGATAGTTAGATTTCTGTCACTTAAAGGAAATGTGAATTTCTTATGTTTTTTTTTTTTAAACGATTTTATTTATTTGAGAGAGAGAGAGAGACTGCAAGAGAGGGAACACAAGCACAGGGAGAGGGAGAAGGAGAAGCAGGCTTCCCGCAGAGCAGGGAACCCGATGCAGGGCTTGATCCCAGGATGCTGGGATCATGACTTGAGCTGAAGGCAGAAGCTTAACGACTGATCCACTCAGGCACCACTCTTATGTTTTATATTGGCAAGCTATCTATTCTGTCTGCAGTCTTATTGTCCAATAGACACAGGAAGACACATTTGAATTTTAGTTCATTATCTAGAATCTGAAATGGGAATATAAAATGACTCAACATGTGTTGTTTTCAGCAACAAATGCCACGTTAGTTCCAATGATTCATACCTAGTTTGAATGGAAAAGCCATTTCCAAAACCAATAGTCTGTTAACAATCACGCCTTGAAACCAAACATAAGCTGACAATGTCAATACTTAGCTATCTTGCTGAGTTTGATTCTTTGAATTATTTTTTAAATTTCTGGATGTGTTGGAGGGGGTGTGATCCTAGTGCCCATTCAAAATTAGGCTACTCTTTTCGGAAGATATTTTTGTCTAAAAAAAAAAAAGATATTTTTGTCTCTTTTTGCTACTAATATAAAGAAGACAATAACTGATTAGTAAATTAAAGTGGCAAAACCCAGGATGATTCATTGCCTTGGATTAATTTGGTATATTCCATAGACTATAAATACTCCCATGCTTTCTATGCTTAGAAAGTTAAACATCCAGAAGATGTACCTGTTGTCATGTATGTAATCTAGGAATGGGACTGTAGCTCTTCATTAGCAGATGTAAATTCAAGAATTATCTGGTTTAGGAGTGGCATCTATGAGTCATTCTACTTCCATGAAATCTCAGAAGTTGAGCTAAACTTCTTCTTTTGAAAAGTTATTTAGAAATTATTAAATTGTTAGTATACTACATTTTGTATCTCTTGATGTGTTCAATTTGCAAAAATGTTTCAATCCATGGCAAATCCTTGATATCTGAAAAACTCATCTAAAATGCCACATTTTCCAGGAATAGGATATAGCTTGCTTTACAGGATATGGATATAACTATTGAGGACTTAGAAAGGTGCATTTTAAAAAGCTTGAGGAGGAAAGCATGAGGCTTCTCCCAGAATTTGAAATGCTGACTTTCCATGCATTGGTCAATGCATGGAATTAACCCATTAGTCACTGCAGGCTCAGCAGCCTCTCAGGCCCTGAAGTCCACTTTCATCAGCCCCCAGAGTGTAGCCAGAGATGCGAATCAGATGGTGGTCAGCAGGGGAGGTGGCCCCCATTTCCTAGGACTTTCTTCATTAGTTCTTGTGGGTTTTTTGAAAGACTTGGGAGGTAATGATTTATGACTTCCTCAGAACTGGAAAGTCACTAGTCCGAATAAGCTCAGGCTACCTATTTATTGTTTAATCGGATCATATTATAAAATTGTTCATTATTACCAGCAAGAAGGAAAGAAACAGAGAAGTTAGAAGCAACTTGGATTTCAAAGAGCTAAGAACATCTCATTCTGACCACCGCCAGTTCAAACTTGATGATGAGAACTAGGGAAATAGCAGAGATTTGAGATTATATATGTTACCCAAAGGACAGGGAGTCAAAGAGACCAAATTTTTCTTTTCCTTTTTGTTGAGGCTCCTTTACAATGTTTAAATGTGAGAAAAAAGACTGTCCCTCTGCTCACAAAGGCCTTAATTTAGAGCTTAGGGCAGGATCAACAGATCATGCTAGAATTTCTTTACAAAAATGCCAAGCTTAATTATGATTATATTTGTGGAGATGAGTTTTGGAGTTCTTAAGGATTTCTGGATTGTCGATACTAAAATATTATTTATGTATACAATGAAATGTGAATCAATAACCCTGCTTAAATGACTACATTTGTTTAACAGAGATTTTACTTCCCAAAAAGTAACTATGTTTTTTAACCATACCTTAATTTAGCTAACATGATCTTAAGATTCATTATATCATACACTCTCCTTTCTAAGTGTGCTATTTTATATACTTTAAAAAGTTCGTTTTCTCTAATGTCTGGTTCATTTATTTAGGTATTAGGGAACTTTCAATAGAGTAGAAATCATATTTAAAAACCACATGTACCTTATTTGCTTTCTTTCTTTCTTTTTTTTTTTTTTAAGATTTTATTTATTTATTTGACAGAGATCACAAGCAGGCAGAGAGGCAGGCAGAGAGACAAAGAGGAGGAAGTAGGCTCCCTGTCAAGCAGAGAGCCCCATGCGGGACTTGATCCCAAGACCCTGAGATCATGACCTGAGCTGAAGGCAGAGGCTTAATCCACTGAGCCACCCAGGCATCCCTGCTTTCTTAACCTTCTGTTAAAAAATGTTAAACACTGCTCACAAAAGTAATAGAGGAAAATGTAGAAAGAAGACATTATCTGCTCCCCTTTCTAACTCCCCTTCTTTCTGTTTCAGTAGGTAACTTTATTAAGCTTGTACTTCATCTATTTTAGATGAAAGATACTGCATTTTAACCTCTAAATAGGAAACTTGTTTTGAACATCTCTGATATCTATGGTTTAAGATTAAATTTAATATTAAGTATTTAATCAACACATTTTAGAGAGCAAATTCCCAAGGCTGTTATGAAGCCGGAGATTGGTATTTATGCATACAAACCTAATGAACTAAGTAAAGTTAAAAGTTATTCCTACCTTTCCTTTCTTCCTCCCTCACCTTCAGGAAACTTAATAATATTCTTCAGCGAAATTATCTTTTTCCCCATAAATACCCTCTTCCCTTCTCAGCCCATCAGAATTCTATCCACCCTTGAAAGTGCAACCAAAATACTACCTTCTTGATGAGGCATTGTGTGACTTTTCCATAAAGAGAGAATTTTCTCTCCTTTAAAGCTGTAAGACTATCATTTTTTTCATACCCCCTTCTTTGTAGCATAGTAATTTATGCAGTCCCTGCCTTGATTATGAAGTTTGTATCTTACTCATCTCTCAGTAGAAATATCAACTAGTAGTTTGAGAGTTTGGGGTCTGGAGACAAAAAGATCTGAGTTTGAATCTTTACCAATTTTGTGATCTTGGGTAGCTTTATTCAACCACTCCTATCATCACATTTCTCTTCAGAAACACAGATTCACTTCACTGAAAAGTATGAATAAAGTACTTAGTATAGGAAGCACTTAAATTCTATTAACCATTGTTTTCTATATGTCCCCTTTGTTTATGGCTTTGCATATAACGTACATAGTTAAATTCTATTCGGTGAAAGAATAATATTTTGTTCTTGTTTTCTACAAACATTATTTTATACTTTTATTCCAAAAATAATTTGTTTCTCTCATTCTAGTATTCCTTCTGTCTTGTTATTGAGTTAACACTTTTAATTGGGCTTTCACAGGGTCTACAAAAGTATATTAGAATCTTGGGATATCAGAAATATTAGTAATTGTTGTCTTACTCTCAGAACATTTTGTTACTACAACTTGGTCCGCTTCACTGAAATAACTCACCAGAAAATATAAAAACATCACTATTACCTAAAAGATTATTTTCTCTTATATCATTAAGTGGGGTAGGAGCATTTTTATACAAACATTTTTTAGATTTATTATCAGTTGAATTAAATGAGGTAGTCAAAGAATAAAATATATGCTTAAAATTTAATCATTATAAAACAATAACAATCTGAGCCCACCATGAAGTCTTCAAAAAATAATGAAAATAAAATAATCTAGTCTAAGCACAATGATCACAGTTTTTCAGTGCATTTTAAAATATTAAGTCATTTATCTGAAAACTACTAAAGAATTTATTGCTATATTCTTTAATAGCATTTTTTCTTATGTATACATTATTCCATAATCATAGTGTACGTGGAATTTAAATCTGCTTCTTCACCTATCACAATAAAAATCACACAGATTTTCCCAAGTTGATTTTTTTTATTAATTTAGTCTTAGGATACTAGACTAATAGGTCTTCAGAATTGGGATGGCTTCTCAAAATCCCTCTGAACCTCGATCTCAGTACTATTATAATATAAACATCTTCAAATCTTTTAAAATTCGCAACTAACCCAAGCCAAAATAACAACAACAATAAAAGAACTCTTCCTTCAAGCCTGTGTCACCCCTAGCTGTCCTCCTGTCTCTCTGCTTGTCTTTACCATCAGTACCCTTAAAGGCTTTATCTTACTCCCTTTCTTCTTGCCTCTTAATTACCAAAGCAGTGAACCCTTAGTATTCATCTTAATTGAACTCCCTCTGACATTTAAAACAGTTGACAATCTCCTTGAATCTAAAGCCTCCCTCCTCTTTCACGAAAACACCTTCCTTGAATGTCCTTTTGCCTCTGAGTTCTTTTTTTTTTTTTTTTTAAAGATTTTATTTATTTATTTGACAGACAGAGATCACCAGTAGACAGAGAGGCAGGCAGAGAGAGAGAGAGGAGGAAGCAGGCTCCCTGTGGAACAGAGAGCCCGATGCGGGGCTCGATCCCAGGACCCTGAGATCATGAACTGAGCTGAAGGCAGCGGCTTTAACCCACTGAGCCACCCAGGTGCCCCTTGCCTCTGAGTTCTGAAGTTCCATGGATTCTGGTGTTAGTTTGCTTTTCCTCTGATTTCATTCAGATCCCGGGTTGCAGCCTTTTTTTTCTTTTTTTTTTTTTTTTTTTTTTGTGGCTTATGCAAGCAGTCCCATGACTACAAGCATGTCTAGCTGCTTAGTGGACTTTTCCACATGATATCCCACAGGCA
This sequence comes from Mustela nigripes, assembly GCF_022355385.1. Classification (NCBI taxonomy): domain Eukaryota; kingdom Metazoa; phylum Chordata; class Mammalia; order Carnivora; family Mustelidae; genus Mustela; species Mustela nigripes. Next base: position 171,748,248 of record NC_081559.1, on the reverse strand, counting down.
TAGAAAATTCACCATGTACAAAAATCAGTTCATCAACATACTCAAAGCCACTCTTCCTCCTATCTCCCCTACCTTTCCCTTTCTTTTATTCCCCACTCCTCACTGGTTTCCAAGTTCTAGAACCTTTACTTTTGGCTTCTTCCTCTATCGCCTTAGTTCAAATACTTACCATCTCCTGTTTGACATTCTATAATGACATTCTCTAGGCTTTTGTGCCTCTAGGAACCCAGGGTTGTAATCCATTCCCTAATGGGGTTATCAAATCTGATAACCTTTTTCTTTTCTTAAAATTCTCTAATGGATCTCTAGTGCCTACATGATAAAGTCTTAGTTTCCTAGAAAGGCACATGAACTACTGGTTCTCCTAAATATAGCAATCTGATTGACCCACTTGTGCGTTCATTCAAGCAGTTCTCTCTGCCTGGGAACTTTTTTCACTATTTTTATTACTTTTGGAATTTTTTTTTTTTTATAACTCAGATCAAGGATAACCTATTCCATGAAGTCTACCTTGACATATTCTCTTACCACTACTTTAAAATGTTATTATCGCCTCACTTTTTGCCATTCCAGATCATTGCAAACTTGTGTTATGCTACAGATTATACATTAGTGTTGTGCCTGTTTTCATGTCTGTCTCTCTTCTGGCCACAAATCCCATGAGGAGAACCTTATCCCCAAGACCTAATGTAGTACCTCGTATATCTGTAGGTATAATTGTTAGTGTTATCTTTAAAGAGCACATAAACTGAGCAGAGTAGACCTTGAATACTGCTTACAGAAGTAAAAGAAGCGTGAAAGGACAATCTCAGGTTATAGGAAATCCTGCTCACTTTTTTTTTTTTTTAAAGATTTTATTTATTTGACACAGAGAGATCACAAGCAGGCTGAGAGAGAGAGAGAGAGAGAGAGAGGAGGAAGCAGGCTCCCTGCCAAGAAGAGAGCCCGATGCGGGACTCAATCCCAGGACCCCGAGACCATGACCCGAGCCAAAGGCAGCGGCTTAACCCACTGAGCCACCCAGGCGCCCTCCTGCTCACTTTTTGGCAGAAAATTGTATATTTAGTAAAAATAAGTTTTGGGTCACCTGGGCGGCTCAGTCGATTGAGCGTCTGCCTTCGGCTCAGGTCATGATCCCAGGGTCCTGGGACAGAGCCCTGTGTGGGGCTCCCTGCTCAGTGGGGGAATCTGCTTCTTCTGCTCCCTTCTGCTCCACCTGCCCCCCCCCCACTCATGCATGTAGTCTTTCTCTCTCAAATAAAAATCTTAAAAAAAATAAAGTTTTAAACTTATGCTTTTTAATTATGACTTTAATTCATAAAATAATAACTGCATGGCAATGATGATTGCCAAGAATATAGAAAATGCATTAAAATGAAATTTTAAGAAGAAAAATAACAAATTCCAACTTAATTTCTTCCAGTGGAAATCTGTTTTCAGGAACTCTTGATTTGTAAATAACTTTAACAATCAATAGTTTGCCCTTGGACACATAAATGCATTATATTTGGAGAAACTGAAAAAACTAAAATCCAGTAAAGTCACACTGCTGTCTAAGAACAATGAAGGAAAGGAAACCCAGACTTCATACAAGTAGTACTAATGGATTCTCATATTTTTAGCAGTGGCATAAGAAGAGCAATATACTTCTCTTCCCTCTAATTTCAACCACTTTATGAGAATCTAAGCTATATTTAAGTAACTATTTGAGAAAAAAAATTGACAAAAATGTTCTATGGGTCTAATGTGTTATTTATACTGTTAAGTTATAAAGGCATATTAAAAGAAGAGTTCCTGAATGTATTCAATGTTATTAACACATTTTATCACATATCACAATTTCTTAGATGACCCTTTCAAAAAAATTAACATCTCTGAAATTGGTATGTATGTCACAATCAATGGCTATCTTAAATTATTGGCAAGGTTTTGCTTTCTTAGAGACACAAAATAATGATGCCTCTTAAAATCAATGTTGTCTTAATTTAATGAATAAGGTAGAAATTAGAGTTGGGACGTAATGGGCTCAATAACTGATTAAAAACTTTAAAAAAAAGGTAAATTTACATATATGATGTAAAATAAGTGGTTGATATGGATTTGACAGTTTGAATGCCAACCCCCCCTTTCTATATCAACACAATCATTAGCATTATTTTTCCTCTGGTAATAATTAAGCATATGGACAATAATATTTCTACTTAATGTTATACCTTATTTGACTTAGCATACCATGTGTTCAGGTTCAAAATATTTTGAAGTTTTTTTGAATAATCCCAGTCAAGTTTACTTTAACTGCTTTCACAAAACAATTTTAAAATAACCTGTGGTGCTATCAAAATAGCCTAAAAGAAGAGATTCAATTGCAATGCAAATTCTTAAAAATAACTGCAGACTTCACTGATCATAGACATTTGTCAAATTTCCCAGCCAAATTACTGAAAAACATTTTACCAGTTTATCTGAAAATACGTGGCTATACACACACCATTGATGCTACCAGTTTTCTTACCCTAGTAATGGAGATTAATGATGCATGGGCTGGCCTGTTTTTCAGTAAGTAAGAAAAAATTGAAATTCAATGGATATCCCTGCTCTAGTGAATTCCTCACTGTAGCAGTACTCTTATCACCAGATTCCAGTACACATATCTCTTCTACTCCAATCCAAGGAAGGCTACATTTATCAACATATTATTTTCAGCTCAGCAAAGAGTTTCATATGGGTAACTTGCATTGATTTCTTAATCTCTATGTTTAAATAAAAATATTTATATGGCTAGGATTTGTTTTTCACAAAATAAGGGTGTTATAACATATGGTATTTTGGGTTGGAGATTAAACAGCATATATTTATATTTGATAAGAAGTATTAAATGCGTATTTTCCAAAAGTATTTCCCTAATATGCTGCTAAATTATATAATATTTTTATGTTGTGAATTCCTATGATTAAAAGATGACCTCCCAGTTCAAATTAGAGAGAGGAAACATTACTACCTATTAGTATATTAACATTGATTATTTTGTAAGAAGGTCATATTAACAAACTTAGGCTTTAGAAATTAATGACATCAGTTATCAAGAACATAAAATTTATTCTAGACCAAACCATGAAGGAAACAAGGCTCTGGGCTTATGTTACAGTAGAAAGAAAAAATGTGTTTCCCATACTTCAAGAAAACATCCCAACCCTTGAACTATGAAGCAATAGTTTTCTGACCCCAAATCTCAAATATTTTATGAACAAGTCTCATTCAATCTACTTCTCTATTCTTCATCTTCCTCAACTGACTTTCTAAGGCTTAAAAACAAAGCTATTCCCTCACAAGAACAACAAGCAGTTCACATCTAGTGACATCCCCTTTCATAGACATCTAAGAAAAACATTTTTTTCCCTATCATAACAGATCAACAACAAAAGAAACTCTCATCCTGAGGGACCTCCCTCCAGCTCAAACTTGCACAAATAAAACCTCTCCCAGACCAGTTCCCAGACCATGTCACAACCCCTCACCCCCATAATATTTCCAGAAATGTTTTTTTCTGTTTGAAATATTCTTTCCACCAACCTGCCTTATCCTATTACCTTTAATTTACTAATTTCAGTCCTTCAGAGAAGTCTTGACTTTATTCAGAACAAGTCAGGGCTCCCCATTTTGTGTTTTCACATATTATTTGTTTATTTGGATGACTATATAGTAAATATCTGTCTTTTCTGTCATAAAGTACATTCTATGAGGGTTTCCACACTGTACCTCTCATGCCGGTAACATACTAAGGATTTAATAAATAGTTGTTAATTGAATCAGTTTGTGCTTTTTTCCAAATCAGAGCATACTGTTATCTGCCTCTAGCCAATTTAATATCCTACTATGTGTTCTCTACTAAGGTACCCAGTTAAGCAAAAATATTGTTTATATTAAAATAACTTTGTAGCTTTATTTTTATTAAGATAAATATTTCTCCTATATATGCTACATCATATATGCAATTTGTTACAGCACCTGCCTGAAAACCCTGGCATTGCCTTGATGTAGTAAGTCACAGATCTGTTTTTGTTCAGTGACAGCTGCATACTTGCCATAAATGTCACTATGGCTAGGTGATCATGACAGTTTTTCAACTGACTCGGATTTCTAGGACTTCCTTTACTCAAACAGCTCTTTCCCATGTAGCTGATGTTTCTTTATATAAACTGATCTTGCCAGAATCAACTAACCATCATTCTTCTCTCTTAGGGCTAGCTGTTCTGCTGCTAGTTTTTATCCCCTCAGGTGATTTTAACATACCTTAAGAATGTTCAAGCATAATTTACTGATACTTATATATCTTCTCATTTTTAGTATGTTTTGTGAAAACTTGCTGTGATATTCATGCCCTGTACAATGAAAATGCAGTTATGTTTCCCCCCTGCCCCTGGACATTCATGAACATTATAGCCATGACTGTTACTTGTGAAAATTATCCCTGATTCTTCAGTGTGACCTTATTTTATTTATTTCGTAATCACAGCCACATGATGTTGGGAGGAACCATAACAGTATAATTCCATAGCAAGTCATTTGCTGCTTTGTTTGGATCCTGAAGTCACATCCACTGGAACTCGAGCTGGTGCTTACATGTGGAGAAAATAGCGGCACTTAAAAAGGCTGAATATGACACCAGGGCAAAGGGACAGTAGTTCAGGAGAGCTGAACTGCAAGGTGCATGGGAAAGAAAGGTGGGAAATAGCTCGAAAGGACGACTGGATTCATGGTATAAATGGCCCTGCATGACATACTGTGGACTTTGACTTGCTGATCATGAGTATATTTGAGGCACATACTAGAAGGTCAGAACTGCATTTGAAAAATATTGTGTCAGCTTATTAGACAATAGTGATAGAAACAGGTGCATTGCTGGACTTGGGCATATGGTCAAACTGTGCAAAGTTTGCTGTGAACTTCAACACTAGACCCCACTTAATTCCAGTTGTCAAGCAAGAGGGCTGTAGCTGGAGTATAGGAAGAAAGCTTGTACAGATCAAAGGTTCGTCCTACGTTGGGTACTTGTAAGCCAGCTTGGCGTATATTTGAAATTCAAAGATAAAATCAAAGATGAGATTACATATAAAAATAATTTTTTATTAATCACCTAGCTCCTGGAGTTTAGTATTGTGGTGAAATCAATTCCTCCTTAACTCATTCCTCTTTATTCTTTACTTTATTAAGACTCTTACTAAAAAAAAAAAAAATTTTGTTCATTTTCCTGTGTGTATATATAAGAGGAACATTCTGAACTGATGCTTACTTTTTACATTTCAAGATCTTCCCTTGGAATGACACAATCATTCTGAACATTAATAATTACTTCTAATAACTTATAAATGGGGTGAAAATCTTCCTTCCTCCAGGACACACACCAGTACACATAAAATAATCTTCTTAGATTTTAATAGACTAGTGCATACTACTGTTAAAGAATGAAGAAAAAAGTGCCCTCGCATACCAGTTTATCTAGGATAGTCTCAATCTGCATCCATTAATTAAATTATTAATAATGCCTCCCGTCATAATAAAGAAGTATTTTGATCGGAAAGAGAAATTATATATTTATAATTTTAAGCCCATGGGCAATGGCAGATGTAAATGCCAGTGTTAATCCAAGCTCTGAAACACACTGGTTGATTTTAGCAAGAAAGTTCACTTTAGAGTCTTCATTTATAAAATTAGGGAAAGTAAGTTTACCTTGCAGAGCTGTTGTGAGGAAAAAATACAGAATTGGCTTCATGGGTGTGAAGGCCATGTAGTCACACAGGGCTCCATGCAAAGAAGGATCCCGTGCTTGATTAAATGCTTTATTGGTCTCTTGAAATGCTCAGTACATTTTTAACAAGGGACAGTGTGCTTTCATTTTGCTCTGAGCAAATACAATGGTCATGATTAAATAAAAAAGGTACTAACTTAATCCAGATTTTCTCCCTTAATTCTTCCATTCTAGTTTGAGTCCTGATTTTATTTCACCAACCACAAACACATTTATAGGCATTTAAACCAACTGAAATACTAAAATATAACAGAAGCAGGTTATTTTTCATATAAAAGCAAATTTCCATTAAATTATACAATATAGACCCAATAATATTTATGGTAGAAGACACCATCTATTTAAATGTTGAGAATTGAACAATAAATTACTAGTGTATTTTCATGAGTAATGATGTAACTTGCTTTGTTTTTTGGGGGGAGCATTTTTGTTTTGTTTTGTTCAGTTTATACCAGCTGCTAAAATGATTTTAATATTATAGGTGATTCTCCAAAATAATGAAAAATCTCCTGGCTTTTTTACATACATAAATGTCTTTTACACCTAGGTAGTCACACTGGGGACAATGTAAGTATCCTGAAACTCTTTTTCTGTATGTGGCTCAGAGTACTACCATGAGCATTAAAAAATTCACTTAAATATTCATAATGATAGCTTTAATTTTTGAGCTCTTAGTGTACTCCAGCACCATACTAAATGCTCTGCGTGTATTTTCTACATATATTATCAACTCACACATACAAACAAAGCTTCCTTCTGAGGAGGGTGTTATTATTTTCATGGCAATAATGACAATATTGAGGCTTAGAGAAAATGAATAACTTACCAAACCCATATAGGCAGAATATAGAGCTTAATTTTGAAAACTAAATCCCTTAGTTTTGAAAACTAAATCTCTGCATCTTATTAAAGCCTGGGCTCCTAATTAGTGTATCGGTGTTGCAAGCTGGCATCCAAGGATGTATTCTTAGAACTCCTTGATTCTATAACAGTTAAAACTGTGTGTATTCTCTAATAAATAATGTGACTGATAAAAATATATGTGTATTCTGCATCATCTGTGTGTTCTGTTACATTTGTCCTTATTTCCCAGAAGTATACCTAGATTGTAATAAGCTAGTAAGAAGTCAATGAGACAGATTTAAAATAGAAATTATTCATTTGCACTAAGTGAAGGATACGTGGTATTATACTCTACCATTCAGTTGAAAGTTTAGAGAGGAATAAGATAAGGGAGAATGTAATCATGCACAACATAGTATATTTAAAGGCATAACAGGGTGCCTGGTTGGCTCAGTGGGTTAAGCCTCTGCCTTCCTCGAAAATCAGGATCCCAGGGTCCTGGGATCCAGCCTGCATCAGGCTCTCTGCACAGCAGGGAGCCTGCTTCCTCCTCCCTCTCTGCCTGCCTCTCTGCCTACTTTTGATCTCTCTCTGTCAAATCAATCAATCAATCAATAAATCTTTAAAAAAAAATAAATAAAGGCATAACAAACTCCAAAAGCCTATATGCCAGCAGCTGGTTCCTCATCCACATTGCCAAGAGCAATTTAATTTCAGGAAAATGAAATCTTGTGCCACATTAGATACATGTTGCTATTTTAAATGTTACTGTTTGTGTAGTTGTATTCTTATATTTTATAAACATGTTTTGGTATTATAATTGTGTAAGGCTATAAGTACAAGAACTTATTTTATGTTCAAACATGCTTAAAGGTTACATAAAAATGAAAACTTAAATCAATATTGGGAGTTTTTGAGGGTGTTTGTTTGTTTGTTTTGTTTTTTTGCTTTCCTTTTACTTTAAAAGGAACTTGGAGGAGCTCAGTTTTGTGGCAGTTCATGTGACTGGTTGATTGTTAACAACATATCATTGGTTTTTATTACTATTTCACACTACATTGTCATTATACTGACTGTTTCATTTCGATCATTTTCATTTTCTCATTAGGCTTTCTTCTTTTGCGTTATTTTTGTAAATGTTTAAGCATTAATCATTGTATGTAAAAGTTAAAACAATTCATTATATTTTACCTCGTTATATACTTCCTATGATTATTCTCATGAATCATTATTTTAAAAATCTTTTCTGGAGCATAATGACTTGCTTTATTTTCCTGATAAGTTAAGCCTTTGAAAAAATAACTCTCCCTGGCCTATGGTATGATAAAATGAGAAAAGTTATTAGATCTGATAGAAAACTGAATTCATTGAATTTCTGAGACATAAGGAATACGTTTGGGAACTTATAAGGACTTGTTTGATTTTATAATAAAAGCTACATGCTTTGTAAAGTATTAAATTAAAATTAAATTTTTTAAAAAAGGAGAAATTCCCAATTCCCAATTTATGTAGTTAGACATGTCCTCAAGTTTTGCAAAGTTAATCTAGGAGAGTTAGCAGTACAATTTACTGATTATGTGACTGACTTAATCTGTTTTATTTTTTGAATTGGGAAAGGTGATCCATTTTTCAAAAGTGTCCAGTTTGTTACAATTATTGGTTAATGGCTTATACCCATTATATCAGTTTTGAAAGACAATACAGTATTTATTTCCCTTTTTATTCCTGAAGTTCTTGGGTCAGGGGAATGCTGACTATTGGAGGAAAAGGGGTCAAATTCAAGAAAAGGTAAAAATAAAAAGGTCAGATAAGAATCATTCTAAAATAAAATTGATCGCTCTATCTTTTTTTATGTATTTTAAAAGAAATAAATTATGAATTTAACGGTAATCAATTAACCAGAAATATACAAACTTAAAATATGTCCTGAAAATCTTTTGTTCTCATCCTTTTTCATGTTACCTTTTCATCCTGGAGCAGGAGTGAAATACTAAAACTATTTTATATTTCCTCTTGCGTACAAATGTCCTGTCCATGGACAGTTGTTCCTTCTTCCCATATATTATTTGAGAGGGAATGAATCATCTACAGTACACAGCCATTTTGTACATTATTTTCCTGTTAGGTTCTAATTAAAATAAAATGCATTAACACTTCCATACATTACATTACTTGAAAATGATAATGCTTTCTATTAAACTGTGCTTTTAATATTCTGTTTTACCTGCAGCTGAATGTGGTGCATCTGCAACAAATAATGAAGGAATTTTGCTTTCTCCAAATTATCCACTCAACTATGAAAACAACCATGAATGCATTTATAGTATTCAGGTTCAAGCAGGAAAGGGAATCAATATTTCAGCCAGAACATTTCATTTAGCACAAGGAGACGTTCTTAAGGTAGGTAAACTCAGAAACTCTTGTATTTTGATAATTTTTAGTCAGTAAGTATATATTAATACATATATATGCATATATATGTGTGGTCAACCATAAGTTGATTCTGCCATTCATAGATTTCAATTATACATTATTTCCTATTTTCCTATTATCATTTTCATTGAGATAAATGTTTTGTTGCCAATGCTTATTTATAATACAGATATTTTTAATTTATGATACATAAATTTTAATGTTTCAATAACACCAAATCATATATATAAAATATAATTAACATAGGAAGGGTTATTTCTTTAAGAAATAGAGTGATGGTTTATTTTTGTTTTGATATCTTTTAAGTTACTTGGTTATCTCTGTTGATACATGGATTGTTTTTGCATTTATGATTACAAAAAATTTGTATTTTGTAAATGCATAAAACTAATGACTTCCTATCTGTAAGTTATATACGTAAAATATATTTTATTAATAGTAAACATCTAGTGGGCTGCCTGGGTGGCACAGTTGGTTAAGCATCTGACTCTTGCTTTGGGGTCAGGTGTCCAGCCCTACATCTGGCATCATGCTCAGCACGTAGTCTGCTTGGGATTCTTTCTCCCTCTCCATCTGCCTATTTTCTAAACTAAATAAATAAATAGATCTTTAAAAATATTAATAATGATAATAAATATTTAGTGTAAAATTTACAAATTTATTCTAAAAAGTTGAAATAGGCAAAGGTCTTATTTTTTTAAAAGATACAATATTTCCACACTTGCTGATTAATATTTTGCCAAGTAAGTGTTTTAGTAAATATAATTTATAGGAGAAAGTAGAATAAAAATAAACACTTATATAAAAATCACTTTTAATATTTTTAAAATAATTGGATAAATTTTTCCTAATTGTCAATATTTCCTTCCTGGTAAGAAATCCAACATAATTCTGTTTTCAGAAATCTTTAAAAAAAAAAAAAAAGTGACATCTCAGGTTGGCAGGGGTAAGGGATCATTGTTTAGCAGTGATGTTAAAAAAATTTCTTAAAAAGATATAATTTTGATGATAATTGATGAACTAATATAGACAGAACTGTGTGCTTGTAAGATTTATTTAGACATGGGAAATTTCCTTAGATATATACAATTTTACTATTAATTTAGGATCATTCTTATTTTTTGTTCTTTTCCCCAATAAGCAACAGGGATTTACTTTATAATCTCCTCAACCTCCAGTTCATTGTTTGGATTTTCTTGTTAACATAAGCTTTATTTGCTGAATTAGAGTCAGCATTGAGATTAATGGGATGCCTAAACCTCGAAGTGAGGCAGTGCTTATGTTTTCCTCAGGCCAAGTATGAGGAGAAATATATCAAGACATAGATCAGATGTATAAGGCTAGCTGCTAACCTGTATCTCATAAGCAGCTAAAATAAATATATGGTTATAAGTTAAGAAGTGCTTCCCCAGCCTACCACTATTCTTCCTAAAATATTTCTTTCTTTAAAATATCATTCTCTGTGTTGCTTGAAAGATATCCATTACTACTCCATACTGAATTATGGCTATTAATTGAGAAATTCATTTAGGATCACAGGTGATGCCTTTATAAAGAATAACCTGAATGTGCTCCTCAGAATAATTTCTGTCTAAACTGCTGCTTCCTTGGAATAAGGTAACATGTGCTTGTTACCTGTGTTGCCTGAGGATGGTTGACACTCCAGTTAAAAGTGGCATTGTGGGTGCATGTGATGGTGGCAAACAAAAGAAGGCAGAAAAATGCAATTCAAGGCCCTTTAAATAAAGATTTTTAAATAAATAAGGATTTTTCTTTCTTGAAAATTTATATCCCAAGCAAAGATTTCTGTAACTTTTCTAGAATAAATATATGTTTCCCCAAGTTGAAAAGATTACATATACTAAATATTACAGTAGTAACAGCCCCTGCTGGTAATCTTGCCTTGGTTTTATTCTGAATTATTATTTCAAAATAACTTTAGCAAGCCACTGTATAGAGAATATTGGGCTTTAAACTCCAACTCTGTGGTCTTCATGCTCTCTCCATCAGTTTAAGATGTAAATGATTAAATGTTGTCTTATCCTTCCCATTAATTCCATGGACAGCTAGTTCAGAAGTACCTACTGATACAGGCACAGTTAGGCACGAAGCAGACAGATACTCCCTCCAAAGGACAGATGATTAATTTTCAAAGACTAAGGAGCCCAGAGTCCTTTCATGATGCAGGATGATTTCCCCCACTGCAAACCAGTCCATGAGAACCCACTCTCATCCCAGCATTTTCCAACATTACACCTAGTGCAGTCAGCTCTTTGTCCATTCAGACCAGGAAATCAGAAGAAATTAGTAAAACTGGGGCATCTGGGTGGCTCTGTCAGTTAAGCAGCTGCCTTGGGCAGCATGTTGGGCTCTGTCAGTTAAGCAGCATGCCTCTGGTCATGATGCCAGGACCCTGGAATGGAGTTGTATCAGGCTCCCCGATCAGTGGGGAGCCTGCTTCTCCCTCTCCCTCTGCTGCTCTGCTTCTGCTCCCTTGCTCACATTCTCCCTCTCAAGTAAATAAATAAAATCTGTAAAAAGAAAAGAAAAGAAATTAGTAGAACAAATAGCCCATTATAGAACAAATAGCCCTTTGTCCCTTGACTCAGAAAAGCATTGCTTTTCTTGATATGGTAGGATTGGCTATGTTCTTTGGGATAATATTCTCTTATAAACTCTATATGAGTGAAAGGTCTAGACAAGGCTTTTTTTCTTCTTGTTGCATTTATTATAATATCACTGTATTGGATTCTGACTAAAAGAGCAATAATAATAAAAACGTGTGTGTATCAACTTAATCTATACCTCCACACACACACACACACACACACACACACACACATTCTCCAGAGAGCATGCCATTCAGGCTGATGCCCACTTAGTCATCCACCCACTCTTTCTCTTTCCGTCCTCTTTCCATAAATATACATACAGCCATACTAATAAAGTTGATATCAAATATAGCTGATCATATGATTCCTCTAGGTAGTTTATTCCTGGTACCACTACCAGATTTTCCTGATTCAGTAGATCTGGGTAAAACTGTTTTAGTTGGTCTGTACCTGGAATTTTGGATTTTTATAAAGCTCTCCAGATTATCTGATAGACATCAGATTTGGGAATTATGAATATATCCTTCCTTGGTTCTGTTCCTTTTAATGGGCAAGAATACTGAACTTCTCCAACCCTCACTCAAAATATGTAATTTAATTACTTCTTTCAATTAACATTTATAGGAGGTGTTTATTATATGTATACTCTAAACAATCACCAATGAGTAATTGCCATTGTCAGCCTGATAAGACAAAAGCTGAATAGCAATCAGAAATACTATCTCTGTTTTGTTGTTGTAATGCTTGTTTTTATTTTCAGAAAAAGACTGAGCATTATGTTTAGATAAGGGAATGCAGCAGAGAAAAAATTCAAGGCTATCTTTTTACCACACTCAGTATTTTGTAGTTTAAAGATTTATGTCTAATGCAAAATGTAGATAGGATGGATGATTATGGAGAAGAGTCAGTTAAATAACTTAATATTGGTTTTGAGAGTCTGAAAGAATTATCATAGTTATGTGAGACTAAATAGTTAAAGGACTGGATTAATAACTAATAACATTCTTCTAGCAGTATGAAAAGAAAGTTATTAAAATATTGTTGTTTTTCAAGACATATTATTTTCTAGCTTATTTTGTAACCTATGTGCTAGTGTTTGGGAATACTATTTGTGAGAACCTGTTGTTAAATTTTCAGTAATTTTGTGAACTGGTTGTTAAACATACACATTATTAAAAATTAAATTAGATTAGATTACAGTTATATTACAATTGTTATATTAAAAACAAAGGTAACAAATACAACTTCTCATTTCTTAATTATTTTACTCTTTTTGTTATTATGTGTGTTTTTTTAGGTGAACTCTGTGTATTAAATCTCTATGGTGGAAATACTATGCAAAGCGTCCATCCTTTCCCAACTCTACATACAGAGATGTCATATTGATAGCTTGATATTGACAATACTAGGAATAGTTACCCTGCAGAAAATGACAAATACTACAGACCTTGACTTGATCTATTCCTTTGCACATCATCTATACTTAAGTTTAAGAATGGGTTGTGTCTATAGTCATTCTGTTGTGAATAACACCAAAATATTGAGAATACATATTTTCTAGAATTAAAAACTATTATTCGGTTTGGCCAAGAAGTTGCTTCTGTCATTTACAAATTCCATTTTCTGATATAACATTGTTTTTACATTGCTTTGCTTAGATCTTGTTAACTTAAAAAACTCAAGCAATATTCAGTTAGGAACCATTCTTGTTTGTCAGTTGCAGTTATAAGATGCAGATACAGAAATTTGGCCAAAAATAAAGTATTCTGTGAAAATCAATTACCTCTATGGAATTTGGAGCAGTGAATGTATATACAGGTTTTAATTTTTTTTTGCTATTTGTAACTTGCATGCTACATATCCCTTTAATCAGGGATTCCCAGACAGTCTATGGGCCAAATTGGTCTTGATGGCCATGTCTATAAATAAAATTTTACTGGGAGAAAACCATGCTCATTCATTTACATATTATCTGTCCCTGTTTTTGTGCTACAATGACAGTATTGAGTCATTATGACAGAGATATTATCTCCCAAATACTATAAATATATTCTGTCTATTCTTTTTTGGAAAAAGTTTGTCTACCTCTCTCTTTTTTAAAAAATATTTTATTTATTTATTAGTAGGCAGAGAGGCAGGCAGGAAGCAGGCTCCCTGCTGAGCAGAGGGCCTGATGTGGGGCTCTATCCCAGGACCACGAGAACATGACCTAAGCCGAAGGCAGAGGCTTTAACCCACTGAGCCACCCTGAGTCTACCTCTCTTTATATTAATAAAAGTTATTTTTTAAGTATGATTGGGTATATACATTCACCAATTCTATTTGTCTGGGAGCTGGTTATTAGACATTTTCTAGCAAACCAGATATCTCAGATGTCCACCATACATATCTACCAACTTTGCTTATTCAGTGCTAATCCTTTGTTCTCTCTTCCTCCAAAAGCACTCTGTAAATATTTATTTGTCAAGAATGCTATATGAGATCTCATAAACCCCTTCATTCTTTCACATACTGAGGATAACAGAAGTGAATGATTTTCGACAGGCCATCCAGCTTGAGAGGTAGAATTGGGACTTCAAATCTGTTATATAATCACAAAGCTAAACCTCCTGAAAAGCGTGCTTTTCATTGTGTCCTAAACTCCTTAACTAAAATATATTAGCTCCTATAATTGTGTACACCTTATATGGCTATTTTGAAGACATAAATATTTTAATATGAACAAAATTTATCTGCTTCGTTTCATTTTATTTTGAAGAGAGCATAAGGTTGGGAACATTGTCCTTTTTGATCGACTATTGTAAAAGTTATTCTTGTTTATTTTTTATTCAGATTTTGACATCTCACTCACCTTATTAGAAAAACGTTATCTAAATTCCTAAATCAACCTATAAAACAAGCAGCCAAAATGAAAATTCTAATATCCATGAGTGGGAATAATTTGCAGGTTTGTGTGATTATGCATATGTACATGTGTGATTTCTTTCGATTTTATTTTCTATGTACTTTCTGCTCTTGGGTTAAGATAACATCTGACTTGCTGGGGTGCCTGGGTGGCTCAGAGGGTTAGGCCTCTCCCTTCAGCTCAGGTCCTGGGATCAAGCCCTGCATGGGGCTCTCTGCTTAGCAGGAAGCCTGCTTCCCCCTTTCTCTCTTCCTGCTGCTCTGCCTACTTGTGATCTCTCTGTGTCAAATAAATGAATAAAATCTTTTAAAAAGTTATTTAAAAAAACAAAACAAAAAAAATCTGACTTGCTAATTCATTAAAGGAATGACCGAGAATATGCCTTCTAATGATGCATTTATTAAAAACAAAAAACACAGTTTTGAGTGTTAATAAGCTGTTCATTATAAAGGGTTTGACCTTCCAAATATAGGAAGGTCTGTACACCAAAACTAATTACAGCCCCCCTGATCCATTCTAAAAGGTTTGATAACTGAAACATGGCAACATTTGAGGTCTAGTCTGTTTTATTAAGACACTACCAGGTTAATGGCAACCATTTGACAAATTAGAGCCTCACTGAGGACCTTCATTAATATTACAAAAGCCCTCAATGCCTTTAATGATATTAATTCTTAAATCAACTTGAAATTCTAAATTTGACATTAAAGTGAGTCTTCATTATCTGAATTAGGGATTAAGTAACTGAGAATATTTCTATGGGAAACACCATAATCCTCTTCCTTCCAACACAAAAAAATGTATTATACAGTTATCTTATACTTTTTTTAGATTTGTAAATTTTTGAAAAACAAATAGGTATTAAGACATAGCAAAAATAATAACAATGAAAGAAAAACATGAAAAAAGGAAAAAGAGAAAAATAGACCCAAATAAATAAAAGTATGCTTAAGGGATGCCTGGGTGGCTCAGTTGGTTGGACAACTGCCTTCAGCTCAGGTCATGATCCTGGGGTCCCGGGATTGAGTCCTACATCAGGCTCCCAGCTCCATGGGGAGTCTCCTTCTCCCTCTGACCTTCTCCTTGCTCATGCTCTCTCTCGTTGTCTCTCTCTCAAATAAATAAATAAAATCTTTAAAAGCATGCTTAATAATCCTAACTTTAATCAGAATAGAAATATGAAAAGTAATGATGTCAAAAGTTCTATAGTAAGACCCAGTATAATCACTCTGTACTGTAAATTTACTTTTTAAAAAATATTTTGTTCATCTATTTGTGAGAGAGAACATGAGTTGGGGGATTGAGGGGGAAAGGGAAGAAGGAGAAGCAGACTCCCTGCTGAGCAGGGAGCCTGATGCTGGGCTTGATCCCAGGACCCTAAGATCATGACCCCAGCCAAAGAGAAACTGAGCCATGCAAGTACCTCTGAAAATTTACTTTTAAATGAAATATACATTTTGTTCATTTTATTTTTTTTATTTACATGCTTGCATTCATGTTTGCTTCCAAAGTAATTTGCCTTGGGCTGCAATGTTTTGCTATTTCTTACTGCCTTTATGCTTGCATATGTATTTGAATACATTTGAAGAATTTTATTTACAAGTTAAATAGCATTGGCTTGATCACTAGTATAAAACTCTTCTCTAAAACCTTGCTAATTAACACTTGTTTTTCATCTTAATTTAATAGCTCTATACATACTTCCAAAAGTTCATAATTGAATTATCACACTTCATTTTACTTTTATGATTATAGTGGTATCTCTGTGTTATTTGTTTTCTACCTTTTGACTTTACATTGTTAAATAAACTAGTTAATGAGTTTTGGTGCTGAATTAGATCCTCTCTGCTGGGCTTAAGATATATCTATATCTATATCTATATCTATCTATATGTATTAGTATTAGCTCTTTTCAGTCTTTTTCTTTAAATCATTACTTTTAAAATATCTTAAAGATAGTATCTTTTGAAAAAGAAAAAAGTATGCTTCTAACTTAAAAAGTAGAAAGACACAATGTAAATATCTCTCTTGGGACAGACAATATTTTTAAAATTTCCTTCAGCTTACGAATGATGTCTTAACTTTTTATTTTATTCCCAGCACATAATACAGTGCATAGAACTAAATATGAGTTAAATTATTTTGTTTATTTTTTAACATTATGTTATATAAGAATGATTGTCATGTGTAAAGAGAGAGTTTCTCTAATGATTCAACTTTTTTTTTTTTTTCTTACCACTGAACATTTAAGAAAAACATTAGGAGAGACTTTAAAAAAACAAAACAAAAACAAAAATCAGAATTCAAGAACCAGTTTCTGTTTTGTACATCAATTAGTTTGATTTATATTGCCCCTTTATTTGGCTATTTTTGAGATATGAAGTTCCTACAGTGTGTTCATGCATAAAAGCAGAACTAGTTGAATCCAAGGAACATTTATATTTAATGTAAGAATGAAATTACATAAAAAAAAAAAAAAGAATGAAATTACATGCTGGCAAAAGGTAAGGGAAATAAAAAGGAAAATATTCTTTGGGGTTACCTAGACAATATCAACCACAAATAAGATCACTGGATCTGCTGGCCAAATGGTTTGGTTGTGAATGTATGGCTCTAAACTTAGAATTTATGAACTATGTCATATATAGAGTTATAAAATAAATGTATTCAAAAGCAGCTTCCGAGAATATCGAACATTCGAAACTCACAGACACAAAAGTGTGTTTTCCAGCAAGTGTGTTGACTTGCCTCTGAATTATCACTGGTAACTACTATTCTTAAGAAACTGAAAGTTGATTCTTATGTAATCAAACAATAAAATCGCTGAGCTAACAAACCTCAACATTTGGTTCAGCTTTGTTGAAGATAAAGAACTTCTTGCTGATAACTAAAACAGAAACTTATTTGTCTGGTAAGTTCCATCAGGGGGTTCAAGGAATTCTTATACAATTTTAGGAAATTTGTCCATGCAGCCCTCTATCTAGTGCTCAGATACTCTTTAAATAGTCAACCCACTTTTTTGTTGTTTGTTGTTGTTTTTAGTGGACAGAAAGACCTTGTAAAAGGGAGAGGACAGTAAAATGTTTTCTTTTAGGATTCCATGAGCATGTTGGCTTGAGTTCAGCTTTCAACTTTCTCCCTTTATTTCTGCCTCCCTCTCTGAGCTAATATAATAAATAAGCTGGTGGAGCCCCAGAGGCTTATATGAAGCTGCAGATTCCCTTGGTCACAAAGGGAAATAGCAGAATGGCCTGGTAATAGAAACTTCAAAATTCCTGTGCAGAAAAGGTGTAGGGTAATGTGGTTTGAAGAGGACACCAGAGGCCCTGAGCACAAGCTGCATTTTTATAGCATGTTAAATAAAATTTTATCTCTAGTCTTTATAGCACTTAAATCTTATATCAATAATAAGGAAGTATAATCCTTTACATAGCTAAAGGTACATAAATACATACTTAAGGAGAATTCAGTAACTGGAGGGAAGAAAGACCAAATTAAATGCATGGAACAGGTGGTATACATTGAATTCAGACTGTAGGAGCATTAAGAGAAATTTGAAAATAAATTTAAATTTTTGAAAAAATCTTAATGCAATTAGAGTGCTGAGAGAGAGGAGAGACTTTCTAGAGTTTGACCAATGATTTTAAAATTTAAGTTAAAAAAATAATAAATAAAATAAAATTTAAGATTTTAAATCATTTTTTAAATAAATTTTATTTATTTATTTGCCAGAGAAAGAGCACAAGTAGGGGGAGGAGTAGGCAGAGGAAAAGCAAGGAGCTCAATGCAGGACTTGATCCCAGGATTCTAGGATCATGACCTGAGCTGAAGGAAGGAACCCAATGGGCTAAGCCACCCAGGAATCCCTAAAATTTAAGATTTTAATAGAAGCCTTACAAAGAGATTAGTTACTCCTGAAAATCTAATTTTTTCATGTAGAAGATCCAGTGGAGGATTGTTTACAATACAGAGGGAAAGATAGTTGCAAAGAGAAAATAAAGGAGAAATGTAGTACCATTTTAGAGACAATATACAAATTATAGGCATTCTAGGTGGAAAATAAAAGGATCGTATAAATAAGGAGTAATTAAATGAACAAAAACTCAAAGAGTTTCTGGAGTTGAAAAAATCTTAAGCTTCTAATTAAAAAAGTCTCATTACTTTATTTGCATAATACAGACATTAGAAATACAGTGAAAATTTCCCAGTCTCTTTTATTAAGTTAACATAAATTGAATACTAATACCTTATAAAGATAATTTGAAAAAGAAAAAAATATAAAATCTACACATAAATTTTCATTTATGAATTACATAAAACGTTCTATATAGATTATCAAATTAAACCCAAAAATTTAGCTCAAGAAAAGTCTATCATACAGGTTTATATAATAGTTACATGTATATAATAATAATGAAAATTCCATTGTGCACCATCTAACTGCTCTCTGAACATGAACATGATAATACCACTTTGGGGGAACACTGGGACTATGGAAAAGTCACTTGTTTAGGAATTCAACAACAATTTTTACACTAATACCAGGTTAGAAGTAAAGCAGTTTCAGGCAGGAGGTAAGTAACTTTGAGCAGCATTTCTCAACTTTTTCTATTCATTATCATTCATCTACTGAGCCCCCAACCCCATAAAGCTGAATATTATGGAGTAAAATTGGTCATATAGAGTGATCTTTGTAGCACTACTAATCATTTTAATATATAAAACTTCACCACAAGCAAGAACCAATTTTCACTGCCTTGGGGGCGTGGGGCATAAGTACTCCACTGAAAATTCATATCTTAAGGACAAGAATGGTAACATGCAATGTTGGTAAACCTTCCACTTAATTTCTATATGCTTTTTGGAAATAGTATAGCTATACCTGAGTATTTAGCTCCAAAATCCCCTATATTGATAATTGTCTTATGAAAATACAAATATCAAAAAAAATTGAGGCATATGTAAAAGGTGTTTATTTCAGTATTGCTCTTAGTAGCAAAAAAATCCTGAATTTACTAATATGGGAATGATATTTCACTGTGTGAAATATTGCATAGCTCTCAAAAGGCAGAATCTGTATCTATTTACCTGGAGAGATGTCTGAATGCACTGATAAAAGCAAATTAGAATATAATGAGAAGTTACAACTTCAGAAGAATGAGAATTACATAGGAATTTTTGAGAGCTCATCAATTTTGTTTTATATATTTTTACCTTGTTAGATCATTTCTAAAAACATTTAATACTCATTTACTATTTTTGTAAGTAAAAATGAACTAAGGTAAAGAAAATGGAAAAATTATAGAAATTGCAAAAGAAGCAAGTATATTTTATATTAATTACGTTATTAGAAAGAAAAAGGTACTTGGTCCCCTTGAGCAAGTTGCAGAAAAAGAACCAACCAACCTTGAAAACCAGCCTTTCCATAGATATTCTCAATTTTAAATGCCTGCCATAAAAAAGCATTATTTTTATAATAAGATCGAAAGTTAAGGTATATTGAGTTTAGAATTTTAAAGTTATCTATGTGGATTCTAACTTTCTTAGCTTGTTATATGTAGGGATTAATATAGGTAATTGTCCTTGGGGAACATGAGTGATCTGATTTGGGAAGAATTTGATAATTTCCTCTTCTTTATAAACATAAACACGTTATTTGAACTGGTTTTTATTGGCACATTTACATTTTTAATTATAAATGTTTTACAGATTTATGATGGAAAAGATAAAACGACTCATCTACTAGGTGCATTTACTGGCGCATCTATGCGAGGATTGACACTTAGCAGTACTTCAAATCAACTCTGGCTGGAATTTAATTCTGATTCTGAAGGGACAGATGAAGGTTTTCAACTTGTTTATACCAGTAAGTATTTTAGAAGAAAAAAATGGCCAAACACTGAGACTGAGTATTTATTAAATAATTGCAACTTACAAGGTGAAGTAAAACCCCAAATTTGAATTGTAGAACTTGAAGTGTAGAACTACCTTCTATATATACAATATTATTTGACCTTATTGATTCCATAAATTACAGGTATTCTAACTCTTTCATTTCCACATTGAAACAACTAAGGTTCAGAATGGTTAAGTAATTTGTGGCTGATTTATTTACATGATTATAAAATAGCAGTATTCTTCCCATCCAATATTTTAAAAATATAATTTTTTTAATAGATGAAAATTCAATGTTTGCAACTGTGGTAGTTATATATTGGACAGTCATTAATGAAAACTGGATGGTTTCAGATGAGTTTACATTAGAGTTAAGTTTTTTATTTTGTTTTGCTTTTGTGTTGAATTGCTTTATTAAAAATAAAACTCTTGCCTTATACTCCAATTGGCTATTCTGACAAACGAGTAGAAGTTCAAAGACTGAGAAGCATGGGTTGGTGGGTTACATCAGTTGTTATAGGAATTAAATGAATTTATTTTACCAGTGCCACAAGAAAAGAAACAGACTTAATACATCTCTCCACAATAAGTCATATTCAAGTAATATATTTATTGAGTTTCTACTCTGTAAGCAGTACACTAACAAAATAAAGCTCACGTAAAACTGAGATAGTTGCTAGCTGTGTTTTTAACAAATTTAGAATCAGATCAAATCGGTTCTTGGAAGTTCAGAATGCTCATTAATTTAGCAAAACAACTAAGCAGCAACATTCAGAAATCTTTACTTTCAGAATATTTGAAAAAGATCTATGAAGCCTATAAATTTTCTCAAGAAGTCAGGTGAATGGCAACTATTACAGAAACTGGAAGATTAAAATTATTACAGTATCAAAGATACATGGGATCCTGAAGGGAATTTGAATCAAATTGCTGTTTGTGAAAATATTCTTTCTTAATGATATGAGAAGTAGAAGACAGGAGAGTATATTATATTGAAATTATATTTAAAAATCTGATGCATTTAAGTAAGAGATTACTATTGCTCCTTGTTTATTTCAAGGTTTTTTTTTTCCTACTTGTGTTAGAATTGTTCATCATTAACGCAACAAAACCTAAATTAACAAAATGAATGTTAAATTCATATTTCTAAATCCTGAGAACCACTGTGTACAATGCAATTTTTTATGAAGTACTTCCAAAGACAAATGAAAATCCAACCAGACTGTGTTTACAGCTATTACTATGTGATATACTAAAAGTAATAGTATTGACAATTATTGCTCAAGTATAATTGGTGTGATCCGCTCAGAAGGGCCCTTGTTGTTTAATCGCTTTTCTCTGCCCCTTTCTCTGTTTTCTAACAGAGTTGCCGACATTTTTCAACTCATGGCTCAATGTCTACACAATGACCTTTCTTTGCTCTGCATCACTTTGCCTTTCTCCTTATCTAAAAATGTCAATGGGGTTCATAGGAAAAAACCTAGATTTCCTTCCCAGATTTTTAAATTCTGTGTAACTTGAGATTATTGATGCAAAGATGCTAGCCATTGTAGGACATACCTGCATTTAAAATTGGGTGGTTAACTGTCTAGACTGAGTCAAATCATTGACCCTTATTGTCATTGTATGAGCTCCCACATGTCAGAAAAGGGACATCGTAAGCAGTTATTTGAAATCACTCTTCTTAATGACTCTAGTCCATTATAGAATGTGTGTCATTATGAAGATGAAAAGCTGTGGAATGGGGAAGAGAATATAAAAGCAATTTTTTTAAAGGGTAGGTATACATCCATAAATATTTTTTAGTCTCAGAACTGAAACTAAATGTTTCCATCTCAGATCTGGAACTGAAAGTATAGCCTACTTCAAGTTGTCGGTGGATTATCACCAGGTCCGTGAAGGGTCCTCTGATTTTTTGAATCAACAGCTGTGTTCTGAGCTCCTTCTGAGGAAGGTCCTGGAACTAGTAACACATCCATCAGTAATTGTTATTTGTTCCAAGGTTTTACTTCTGATTTTGACATTGGCAATCTTTCTACATATCTGCAATTATCTTAATAGCTAACCCCAGATTTCCTTGCTTTGACGGGAACTTATTCCCATCCTCCCAATATGTTTTTGGTTCCAGCCATAGCACCAGTGCTAGGCTGCTTTCTCTTCAGGGTTAATAATTGTCATTGGTGTATTCCAAACAGAAGCCTCACCTGAGACTTTGAACTTTAAGACACATCTCTGATTCCCACTGACGCTTACTTACCCTGACTCCTTCAGTCAGAGTTAGCTTGCTTTTAAACATTTCATTTGCAGAAGTTTCTGTTCTCAACTAAGATATCAGTTATCACACTGTACTGTCGTCACAACTTTCTGCAAACATATTGCACATACTTCTTTAGGAGGCCTTCCCTCTCTTCATGTCTTTAGTCAGTTTTAGTTCAATTGCATCTCTTTACAGACTCTTAGTAAATTAACATGTGGTCTGAATACTGATTTTGTATAATGCCTTTGTGATATAGATGAAGATTCTACAAGGGCATATATTTTAAATATTCATAAACTTCTTAGAGGTAGTAATTATTTTCTGAACATAAAAGAATTTGCTAAAGTGCCCAAACATGGGAGAAATGTAAAAGACAATGTTTTTGTGTATGAATCATTGTATTTGGTGATTTCTAAATCGAATTTCACCTGCAATTCTGTGTTGTGTTCCTCCTTATAATTATCCAAACTTGGCCTCTGAAACATCTGAGAGAACACTTTGTGACATAGAAGAGTTCCCATTAAGAGAATTAGAGACAGAAGAGAGAACCGTTGGCTCTAGGTCAGATCAAATAAGGATTCATAAATAGAATGGTATTAAAGGTTGGGTTGGTAGGTTGCAAAGAGAAGTGGTGGGAAGCATACCAGGCAAAGAGAATAGGACTGAAGAAAGGCACAGAGACTAGAAAGATCTTATTAGGCACATTAAGGTAAATATAGCAAGTAATCCAATTCCAATTAATCCCTTTTACCTAGCTCCTCATAATTCTAGCTGTTAAGATATATAGACCTTTTATGACCACCCTTATCTAATGACAGGTTTCTTATCGAAGGATAGTCACTATCTCTCTATTGTCCATTTTGTTGACTTGTGTGGTTGCCTGGTTATTGGTAGTTTCAAGTAGAGAGAAGCACATATGGCTGAGATAGAAATGAGAAAATATTTTTTCGGAACAGATATTTTCAGAACAAATAGTTCAGAACATAACTATTAAGGGGCATTTTATTTCAGCTATCTTTTAGGCCCATTCGTCATATAATCATTAAGAGTAGCAAATGGACCAGTGGAAACAGTAGTTGAGATGTTGCTTTTGGTTTCAAGTAATAGAAAACTTAACCATAGGTTAAATTACCAGGATTTATTTTTCTCATATAAGACGAAAGATGAACAACAGGTAGGTAGTTTCTTGATTCAACTCTCCAACCTAGGGAACAAGGATCCTGCCCCTATCTCTCTGCTTTAGCATCCCTAATGTGTTCCTTTTTTTGTTCTAATGTCTGTGATATGGTCATAAGATGGCTATTTTAACTCCAGGCATAGTCAAGGCAGGGAGAAAGAGGGAACAGGTAGTGCCAACAGCAAATGCCTCCTTTACCAGTAATGCAAAATCTGTGTCAGACATTCTCTTATCTCTCCCTGTCCTAAACGGAGCTCTATCATTATACCTGGATTTCCTGGCAAGAAAGTCTGGGAAATGAATTATTTGGTAGACTAAATAATCACTCAGTATTATACTGCCATGCTATACAGCCTGATATGATTCTTTTACTGCTGGGAACAAAATCAGGTTGTTTGTGGGGAAAAAGAGAAAAGATATTGAGAATACAACTTACAGCGTCTACTACAATGTACAGCTGTAGCAGTTATTCCAAAACAAGTAATAAATCCATAGATGTTGCATCAATATATGCCTCTGCAATTAATGGAATTATGGAAGCCTGGACTCTTGGGTGTTTAAAAAGGAAAAGCGTTTGGTTTACTCATTATTAATAATTTCAGCTCTACTACACTAAGAAGACAGTGAGCTTCTTTCACTCTCCTTCACCAATAAATAAATTATATATATACTTGTGAAATGCTACATCATACTTGAGGAGAAACTCTCTCATTCCTTTATTTTTCTAAAGCAAATTGAATCTCTTCAGTCATAACCCATTAAGATAAACATAACATAAAAAAACAACATTAAGAGTTGTCAAGAATAATACTTTTTAGCTTTTCTGGGGCTATCTTTCTCCCAGATAAGTTTCCAGTCAACTCTACCTAGTTTGATTAGAATAACTGGAGCCTAGATAGCTACACTGGTTGAGAATAAAATGGCATGATAAACTTGGTCAGACCCTGACTACCATTAGGGTATCAATCCCACTACACAGCCTCTCAGAACTAACTCCCTCCGTGAGTCAGGTCATTCTTCCATTCTTCTCAAATTAACAGCTATCAGATACTCTTGCCCTGGAGAAATCTGAAACTCACCCCAAATAAAGATATAGATAAGGCATTCTTTTTTTAATACAAATTAGTTGACAATTTCCCTAATTGACCCCAATTGACCCCTAAAGGCATAGCTGCATTTCCTAGAGGTAGTGGGGGAGTCAAGGGAGAGAAAATTACCATCTCCTTCTAAACTTGGAAGAACAGATCAGAAATTAAGATATCATTATAGTATCCTTTCTTTCTTTCTTTTTTTTTTTTTTAAAAAAGATTGTATTCATTTATTTGAGAGTGAGAGATAGCATGAGAAGGCAGAAGGTCAGAGGGAGAAACTTAACTAACTGAGCCACCTGGGCGCCCCTTAGTATCTTTCTTAAAGCAGCACTCTGTTCTGGTTCACTCTGGAATAGAACTCAGCAAAACCTGATAGGATAACCTGACCATACTTCTTCAGCCCCTCAATCCACATTTCAAGAAGGTGGCTGTAAATCCAATGTCTTTCACTGAATCTCTCACCGAAGATTAAGTTGTAGAAATGTCATTTTAGTGGGACAAGACAGAGAAGAAAGACAAGAACAAAGGATAAGATAACTTCATTTAGACATAATTTCTAACTGGCCAATTGGAGAGATAGTATAGGAGATGGGGTTACTGTAGTTAGTTGGTTCTGGGACTCCATCTCAGAAGAGGTTATTACTTGAGTTGATACTGGAATTATAAGAAAGGACAACCACAAACAGATCTGTGGGGAGAGGGTGCCAGACAGATAGATCATCAAGTGCAAAGGCTCGAGAGAGACCTGAGTTTGAGTTATGCAGCTAGAACTGAATGAGCAAGGAGAATGGGACAAAATGAAAAAGTGGAAACTAGGCAGGGGCGAGATGGACTATAGTAAGGGGTTGGATTTCACTTAAAAGATACAGAGAAATCTTTCAACACCAGTGTATCTTTACATAGTAGAGTTAAAAATAATAGCTAACATTTATCTACTCTCTACCAGGTATAAGATATAACCCTATGAGGAAGGTACTATTATTCCCAGTTAGAAGAAGAGGAAAATGAAGCACAAAAGAGTTATGACTTGCCCAAGATCACAAACCTATTAAGTACAGATACAGAAATTGAACTGAAGGGCTCTGCCTCTTAATCACCATACTATATTATCTTCAACCCAAGTTCGAGGTGTTTTATATTTGAATTTCCATGGATTTATCATTTTTTTATTGTTGATGTAAATGTAAAAACAAATATTTTAAAAAGTAAATGCAATTTATTCCAAAGACACTTTCATCATTTTATGCCTGAGAATCAGAATGTTTTCTTATTGGCCAAACTTAGAATAAGAGGATAACTTAGACCTCGTGTATTTTATGTTGTTTGTGTAGTCTTTAAACTTTATGTCTTGAAGTTATGCTTCATTGCAGATTCCTTTAGCTCTACTCATTTGTAGTTCTCCCACTTTTATTCAATAGAAAGTAGTTGGGTATTTTAAACAACCATCCATTACAGAGCGAAATCATACCTTTTTGATGGATTATGGCATTGTCTTCTCAAAAACTGATCTGGTAAATGTCCATGATGCCCAGCCAGTAGATGCTATCTCTGGGCCTCTTGTTATTACCTCTGTACATTTCATTTAATGAAAACTCATTGGAGAAATGTTCATTATCCCAAGGGAAAAGTTCAGCTATATTTGGACACTTTTAGCCTTCCAGTTTTGTTGCTTGAAATGATTCATTAATCCACATGAAACATGCCAATTTCAAACTTTATATTCAAATTAATGATGGGCATTAACTAACTTGTGATACCTTTTCTTGTGTACTAACCTTATAAATATATAATAAATTATCCTTATTTAAGCTCTTTAATATAATTACTAGGATGTTGTTGGCAGTGTTAATAATGAAAAATAATCAGGTGATTTATTGGCTCTAACTTTATGCTTTGGATGTATTTTAATGCAAATGCCTGTAGAGAATAAGTAAATTACAAGGGAGCAACAAAGTTAGCCTGGGTGGGTCTCTGTCCCATAAACACTTAACAGATGCATTTGGCATTTCTCTCACTCTTAAAACTTGAAATTAACCAGGTAATAAAGGAAATGCTAACTAATGCTGCATTATGTAATATAAGGTATTCTAGCTAAAATATTGGAGAAATATTTCTTCATTATCTGTCATTTACATAGGCAATATTAGTTCTTCATAATAGAATAACAAAATGGTCACTGTCATTTTTATAACTTTGACATCCCAAAAGCTTTGTAAGTTTTGAACTTAAACATGTAAAGACCTACTAGTATACTCCTTACAGAAAAACTAATTTCCGGGGATTGAAGACTTATATGTGAGTATGAAAACATTAAAATATTGAGGAAAAAGGGGCTCCTGGGTGGCTCAGTCGATTGTGTCTGACCTTCAGCTCAGTTCATGATCCTGGATCCTGGGATGAGACCCGCTTTAATGATGCTTCTCCTTCTCCCTTCCTCTATCGTGCTCTCTCTCGCTATCTCTTTCTCTCAAATAAATAAATAAAATCTTTACAAAAATAAATAAAATAAAATAGATAGGAAAAAGAAAGTGTGGCCTAGAACAGCTATGTCTTTAAGGTGGAGTACGATTTCTAAAACAAGATACACAAGCAAAAACCCATCAGTAGTCAGTAACATCTCTGCACTTCCCTGAAGTGTAGAGACTAGCAACCTGGCAACTGTATTTCCCATACTCTGGCCAGTGAAGACCTCTACTTAGATTCTGCCAATTAAAGGCAGCCCTGCGAGAGCCTAGAGGTGGAGTGGATGGAGAAGCCATTAAGGTCTCTGGTGCAGTAGGTGGGATTGCGATGCGGGCAGGTGGTTTTATGTGGTAGCATCTTCCCTGAAGTCCAGGATGTCCTGAAAGCCAGCAGTGGTCTTCTGACCTTTACACTGTCTGCATTTCTTGTATTTTCCCTCAATACCATAAGAATAAAGATGGACCTATTTCTAATGTATGGAATCTTAGCAATTCAAAATGTCTAAGTGGCTTCTATTTTCCTGACCCAGTGCCAGTCATCATGTGTTTTTTAAATGTTTCTGTAGCAAAAAACACCATAAACAGAGTAGAAAGATGAGACATTTTTAGGAAATATTTACCATATATGTAACAGGAAAATATAAACTCTACAGAAAGGAATCTATAAATTAATAAGAAAATGAAAAGAAAATTTCACACAAAAGTAGCCTCAGGTAGGCAGTAATCAAACAAACAAAAAATGTTTAATAGAAATTGAGAAAATTAAACTGAAAATAATATGTTATTACAGTTGGGTTATTTTTGTTATTGTTGTTGTTAGATTTGTATCATTGAAGGTGAGGTCCTCTCTTTCTAAGCAGAAATAAATTATGTAACATCAAAATAAGAACTCTGAGAAAAATAATACTTGTTTAGAAAGAACCTCTGCTTTAATAATATTAATATTCATGACATTAGTAAAAATTAAAATGTCCTACAATGCTAAATGCTGATGGCAATTTGAAGAACATGAAACTCTTTTAACTTTGAGGAATGCAGGTTGGTAAAGTAACCTAGGAGAGTAATTCGGCAATATCTAGTAAAATTCCATTCCTAGATGTATCTAGAATGAACCAACTATACAGTTTGGCCTTATACCAAATGACTGATGGTTAAGAATTAATGTTCAGACAAAGCTGAATGTCACTAACCCAGAATGATGTACAAATATATGATGCATGAGACACAAACTAGCCATTTAAAAATATCCCTCACTTTTTCATGCCTAACAAATTAAAATATAGGAAAGCCTGTGAATAATGTTTTCTACTCAGATGTTTATAAATGGGATTTAGAGCATTAACATTTTTTAAAAAAATGATTTACCATATCTCCTGTTCCTCCAGTTGGAAATGCATATCAGTCATTTCCACAAACTTTTGCTTGTTTAAATGTTTTACATCTATATACTGAAAACTGCAAGGATTGTCTTCTTAAACCATTCTTATAAAGTTTGTGGTTTCCAAGTTTGATACATGTCATAGAGTTTCACTAGCGAGGAATAAGTGTGTGCTTTTATTATTGTTATTATTATTATTATTATTATTATTATTACTTTGGCCAGTGAAGAAAAAAAGGAATGTGTAGTATTTTAATATTTTCTCCTTTTTATTCCTTTTATATTATTTATTATGTCTGAATCAAAAGGGATTATCCCAACTGTTGTGCATGACTGTGGACAAATTTCCTGCTTGTGAATTTTATTGTTTTTTATTTCCTGCTTTCAAATTTTAAAGTGGCAAAGTTGACATTCTATTTTGTGTACATCTTCATTTAATTAGAAAGAATTCTAAAATGAGACTTTTTCTCACAAGATTCACAGCCTAAGTAGAATTTAATAATCGAACATTAAATATAATTCTTGTAGATTATTTTACTAAATATGCTAAGTCAAATCGACCAAATTCAATAGAGATTAAGATGACGATAGATTAATCTCTAAGTTTCCTTGCATTATTATTTAAACTTTAATTAATGTTTTTAGTTTCAGAAAGGATATGACCCTTTACTCTATTTAGCCAACATGCTTTCTCAGTTCCCTTATTAACAACCTATTTACTTTTTGTTTAACAATTTGAAAGTTCGTACTTTTAGTCTATATACCTAATACATCTTCATTTACCATTAAATTTTCTAAAATGTAACTTTTACAATATTAAGTACATATTTACATTTTAACTGAATTTTTTTTTCAAAGATTTTATTTATTTATTTGACAGAGAGAAATCACAAGTAGATGGAGAGGCAGGCAGAGAGAGAGAGAGAGAGGGAAGCAGGCTCCCTGCTGAGAGAGAGCCCGATGCGGGACTCCATCCCAGGACCCTGAGATCATGACCTGAGCCGAAGGCAGCGGCTTAACCCACTGAGCCACCCAGGCGCCCCTTAACTGAATTTTTTTAAAAAAGCATATAAATATCTCTTTTAAGTTCCATCAGACTTGCTCACCTACATTCAAAGATTGAGTTTTCAAATATTTATATTGCTAAGCCATCTGCCTTATTGGATTACTGTTCTGCTGACTATGTGACATTACCCCATGTGAATACATAGTTATTGCTCATAAACAAATTGCACAGAAATTGTGTTGAGTAGGAATTGAATTATTCATCTTTTTGTAGGCCAAGGCAGAAGTTAAAAAGCAGATTAGAAGATTTTGATGGAATCTTAAGACAAAATGAACTCTGGAACCCTACATGGGATAGTAATGTTTGTAACATGTGCAAAAGGAAACCAAAAAGTATAGCCTTTTTGTAGCATGGAATAATTGGAAACAGTGTAAATGCTCATCAGTTGGAAAATAAATAAATCAATTTTGGAGTATGTTTCTAATGAAATACCACAGAGTAGTGAAAATGAATAAAATGTTTATGTGTGTGATGTGTGTGTTTGTAAAGGTTAAAATACAATGCTGGGCAATAAATAAAGCTTCAGAAGAAATTTGAAAATAATTGTATAATTTATAAAATGTATAAATCCTTGTGGGGTACCTGGGTGGCTTGGATGATTAAGCATCTGACTTTGGCTCAGATTGTGATCTCAGGGTCCTGGGATGGAGCCCCAGAGCCAGGCACCCTGCTCAGCAGATAGTCTGCTTGTCACTATCCATCCCTCTGTCTCTTCCCCTACTCGTGCTCACATGCCCACGTGCTCTCTCTCTTTCTCTCTCGTTCTCTCCCTCTGTTAAATAAATAAACATTTTTAAAATGTATAAATGCAAAATATACTAGGTATTGTTCATAGGTATATAGATGCGTGATAAAAATGTTAAAAAGGTGTGAAAATAATATACTAATTTAGAATATTTGCTAGCTCTTGGTAGGGGAAAAATCAGAGAAGGACTGAGAAGGGAAAAACGGAGCTTTAACTTGTTTTATCATATTTATTTCTCAATAAGAATATGTGAATATGATCAATTAATATGAATATTAATCTGAAATAATATTAATATTAATCTGAAGTCACTTACCAGAATCTGATAGAGCCAGATGAAGAAGTTGTTATGTTATTCTTGGTATTCTTGTATGGGTTTCAAATAATGACTTAAAAATAAATAAGAAATCCTTATACTAATGGTGGCAGGAAAGGAATTAAATCTCAGTGTAAAAGTCATTCATTAAGTCAAAAGGATTTAGGTAATGGGGACTTTCAGTTCATTTTGTGCTCTACAAATTTCGTTTCACCAGAGTATCAAATTTCATGAGGAATGGGGAATATTTATAGTATATAGGATTTTTCATACACATCTTTATGTAATTGTCAGTTTCAAGTATTTGAGCTTTTCAGTGAAAAGACTGGCAGCTGAATGTTTCCATAAAGATAAGACAGATCTGAATATTTATGAATAAGCAACAATAATTCTACCAAATTGGACTAAATTATGTTGTGCTTTGTAGCTTATATACTATTGTCCTCGTGCATTTTCATCTACAATGCAAAGTATTATAAATTATCTTAATTTACAAAGAATTTCTCCATTTTACCTCATCACCGGCAATTGCCAACCACATTTACAGAACATTCAAATTAAAGAAGGATGAATTTGGTAATAAACCTTGAAAAGGGAGCTTGATTTCAATTTTTATTTTGATAAATGATATGGTAAAACTCAGAAGTGGGTGCATTTTGAATGATAAACGAAATGTTATATCTGGTAGAAGGCATGCAAACTTGTAATTTTTGAGCAAGGACACTTTAAATGTATTAAGTATGCAGATCCATGTAAAATAATGTGTCCTCAAAATTTAGAGTTACTACTTCTGCCATTTCTGCTTCTGTATTTGAAAGACTGACTTGCTTGACCATGGATCCTTTATATCTCATATGTGTCACAATTTGAGTTATGACTTCTAACTTCTTGTTTGGCTCTGTTTCTGAAGCTGTTTACATTTGCCTTTAAAAAAAGAAAAAGATTTTATTTATTTTTTTTAATTTTTTTAATTTTATTTTTTTCTTATGCTAATTTTTTTAACATTTTAATCTTTCCCTTTTACCATTTTTTTCTTATTTTTTTCCAATTTATTTATTTTCAGAAAAACAGTATTCATTATTTTTTCACCACACCCAGTGCTCCATGCGATCCGTGCCCTCCATAATATCCACCACCTGGTACCCCAACCTCCCACACCCTCGTGACTTCAAACCCCTCAGATTGTTTTTCAGGGTCCATAGTCTCTCGTGATTCACCTCCCCTTCCAATTTACCCTAACTCCCTTCTCCTCTCTAACACCCCTTGTCCTCCATGATATTTGTTATGCTCCACAAATAAGTGAAACCATATGATAACTGACTGTCTCTGCTTGACTTATTTCACTCAGCATAATCTCTTCCAGGCCCGTCCACGTTGCTAAAAAAGTTGGGTATTCATCCTTTCTGATGGACTACGGCCATATCACCCTGAACGCGCCCGATCTCGTCGGATTTTATTTATCTATATGACAGACAGAGATCACAACTAGGCAGAGAGGCAGGCAGAAGGGAAGGGGGAAGCAGGCTCCCTGCTGAGCAGAGAGCCCGGGGCTCCCAGGACCTTGGGATCATGACCTGAGCTGAAGGCAGAGGCTTAACCCACTGAGCCACCCAGGCACCCCCATTTGCTTTATTTGAACATATTTTCACTCACATGAAACTGTCACAGATTGACCCATACAGGAAATTCCTGGAGATTTTTAAAAATTGTTTCATAAACTTCGGTTTCTTATCAGCATTATTTTAGTTTTCTTTTTCAGTTGTCTCCTCAAGATAATTGCCTCTGAAATTCCCATTTATTCACAAAAATTATTAAACACCCTCTATGTGCCAAGATTTGTGCTGGGAAGGCATTGTGGAAAAGAGGGGGGAAATGAACTGATTTCACTCTATGGAAAAACGAAGGAAAGAAGCAAATGTTTGTAAAATAATGAAAATGTGCTAAGTAATTCTATAAGTTTTCAGGAGGAAAAAAATGGCTAAGACCCCAAAGAAAAGAGTAGAAGGGGCTTCTTATAGTCTCTGAGAGGTGATGTATCCCTCAATATACTGTAATTATCATATATTCAGTGCTTTGAGATGTGCAAGTTTTAGTGATTTAATATCTGTTTTGACATTCTAGGAAGTCAGTGAGGCAAATTCATGATTTGACATGTGAACGAATACATGCTTTTTTGTTTTCTAGTTCAAATTTAGATTAATTTGGTCACAGATCTGTGCCTATAAAAGAGATGCAAATCTTTTTGTTTATAATATGATTTGCACACATAAAATTTTCTTTTTCTACAACATCATTTGTCTTGAAATCACAAATTTTGCGGTACTCATGAAGCTCTCTAGAATATTCTATATAGCTCTCAAGTCTCAGAAGCTATAACTGGTGTAAATTGCACCTAATTATCTTTGGTACATTCATTCTATTATTTATCTTACATTTATACACTTTGTGAGACACTAAAGACAAGAACTTCAGGGGCACCTGGGTGGTTCAGTAGCTTAAGTGTCTGCCTTCAGTTCAGATAATGATCCCAGGGTCCTGGGATCCATCCCTAAGTGGCTCTCTGCTCAGCAGGGAGTCTGCTTCTCTCTCTCCTTCTGACCCTCCTCCCCTTCCTATGCATTCTCTCTCTCTCGAATAAATAAATAAAATCTTAAAAAAAAAAAAAAAAAAGATGAGCCTGCCATAGCTAAGGAGTCTAGATTTTGATTACTACTATCATGTTTGGTTTAAATCATGAAGTATCCTTTTCTAGTTCTTTCAGATTCTTAATAATGAATTGTGCCATTACTGTTAAGTTTTTGATATTTGTTCTTATTGACTTTATTCTGCATATGCACACAGTGCCTTCTGGGTCTAGAGACAATAACAATTATAATTTAAATAATGTAATAATAATAGCAGGCTGTCTCCCACTCTTTTGACCCAGTCCTCACCCCTGTAATAACATGATGGAAATCAGACGGAAAAATCTATGAATTCCCAGGGACGAGGGATGAAGAAAAATGGACTTGCTTAGCTTAAGGAAGTCAACTTCCTCTCCTCTCCTAAAAGGAGGGAGAAAGACCCTTGAAGCTTGGAGATGGGATGGAAAGGATCCTGAGTTCTCATTTCAACCTTTGAAATGTAAATTCCTACCTCTAGTAGGTAGGTTAGCCTCTTGTGCCTCCAGCTATTATAATCTAGAGATGTCTGTAAGGCCTGGACCTCATCTTCCCTCAAAGAATAAACCTTCTCTGGCTAGAAAGCTCCCTGGCATTCTCTTACCACTGATATAGTTAGTTGTAAATGAACTTCTCCAGGATTATTAATCTCAGGAAACCAAGTTTCCAGCACAATTCATGCAGAAAGCCCAAACTGCTGACATAAGAATTATTTCTTTGCACCAGAGAATGACAACCCGTAGCTTTGATATGTTGGTTTTTTTTTTTTTTTTTTTCCTGTGAGAATTTTTGAAAGCTATATATTGTGGAGAGAGCAGAATATAAAAATCCAGAGTACTTTAAGCTGAATACTATTATTATATTACCTCTTGAAAAACTGTATTTTCAGTATGAGACTATCATTTCCTTCCAGCGCTATCAAAGTAAAGCAAACTACAGCTATATTTGCAATAGACATACCTGTTAACTGGACAGTTATAATTTCACATGTTTTGTTTGGATTTTAAAATTTTGATGGTATAACCCTAGAAGACACTTTGGTTAGAATTAATTATGAGCCATAAATCACTTGAGGTAAGCCAGAAACTTAGTGCTATAACAAGCCATGGTACAGTTATCTTGACAAAGGTGCAAAATTTAAAATTACAATCAATCAATCTATAAAATTACAACAAATTCTAATTTTTAAGAAAAGAAAAACTTTTTATGGCTGTCAAATCCTATCAGAATTAAATATTATAAGAGAAATACAATTAGGGAAAAATATATAATTATATTAAAGACAACAGAAGAAGACTGTTTGTACAATTTTAAATCTTCCTGTTAAATGTTGCCTTTAATAATTTTGTATTCTTATCACAGGTTTTGAACTTTCACATTGTGAGGATCCTGGCATTCCACAATTTGGATACAAGATCAGTGACCAAGGTCACTTTGCTGGTAGCACTATTATTTATGGATGCAATCCAGGCTACACTCTCCATGGCAGTAGCCTTCTCAAGTGCATGACGGGGGAAAGAAGGGCATGGGACTATCCTCTGCCTTCCTGTATTGGTAGGATCCTCTTTTATATCTTCATAATTATTTCTGTATAAGTGTTGTCCAAATATGCTGTACCTTTTCAAAGGATCTCATCTGTCCACCCACAACTCATACCTAAAATCATGAAGTTAACAAACTCCTAGCTCAAATTTGTCAGAGGAATTAATGGAAAGTGAAAGGGTCTTTTTGGTAAGTTCTTTGATAAGTACATTTTTTGTAGAACATGGATGAAGTGTATGGAGTCATTCCAATTCTTCTATCTTGTTATAAAATTTAACTCACTGCAAGTATATTTTAAGACTTATTGTACACATTTACTGAATCACACTGATTGGATTTGTTTTAATAAACTTATCGCATGTCCTGGTGTCAGGATAGATTAAAAAACAATGAACTGTTCTCAATAACTTCAAAAGCTTTTTTTTTATATATACTTTTTCAAAAATCTAAGAAGTACATAAGCTTTTCTGAGGTGTATGTAGCATAACAAAATTAACCAATTTCAAAAGAAGAAGCAAGTGACAGCAGATATATTGCCTCTATGATGCTAGAGAATGGATCATGATCTCATTGCACAGCTGGAGTATTACCAAATTACAGATCAATAAATGATTGACTTGTATGTGTGGGTAAGAGGGTGTATAGAAAAGTATTGATAAAGACGCCAGTTTTGGGTGGGATTTTTTTGTTGTTGTTTTGTTTTTGTTTTTTGTTTTGTTTTCTGCTTTTTGAATTTTGTTTTCTTCCTGCTCCAAAGATAAATAGGTGTCTGGCTTGAGAGAAACCAGCAAAAGGAAACATTTTAACAAAACATTGACTCCTTAATAGGGAACAAACATGTAGCTACTCTTTAGCCATTTTTGTTTCTTGATGATATTTGTGGAGGCACAAATCCATTCTGCATCAGGCCCACATAAATAAAATTGACCAACACTTTAAAAAAAGGTAACCGTTTTATTAAGATAAAACTAATATCTAAATACTGTACATATTTAATGTATATAAATTGATGAGTTTAGAAACTTAAACCTTCAACATTTCTTTGTTAGTTGATATGATTGACATAGGAATCTCCATTAAAACCTACTAGAATGCAAGTAGAAAAAAGTGAAATTCCAGTCATTAAAGACCTTGCATCTAATTACATGGTGTGTTTGATGTCACAAGGCCTCTGTTGGTTTCTTGAAACATTGATTTACATAGGAAGCAAACGTGTTTTTCTCTAACCAAAATTTAATCATAGGCCTTTCTTTTCAGATGGCATTGGATTTTGGATAGATTATGAGGGTAATATCTATAATAATAACCAACATAAATTAACAAAGCTTGGGATTCTGGAATATGACCAACAGCTAGCCCACTGGAATTAGTTATGAGAAAAATAAAGCACTGATTAATTTTCTCTGAGATTGTATTCTTTGATGTGACTATGTAATATACTCAGAAAACCATTAAAAATTACAGTAGCACTATAGTATAAATTGTAAATACTGATTTTCCATGCTGTCCTTAAAATTAAGATCACAAACCAAATATATTAAAACACATGTATTTTCTATATATGTTGAACCAAGCTAAAGACATTCTTCTTTTTTAAAATATTTTGTGATATTTGGTTTTTAATCAGAAGATTTTAGTTCTGTTCATAATAAATCAATGGACTTTATATTTACAAATCCCCCAAGTCAGAGAGGATGCCTGTATGACATAGTTGGTTAGGTATCCTACTCTAGGTTGGTTTTGGCTTAGGTTGTGGTCTTAGGGTCTTGAGATCCAGCCCCCACCTCGGGCTTCACACTCAGCATGGATTCTGCTTAGAGTTTCTCTCTCCCTCTCCTTCTGCTCTTCATCCATCAATAAAATAAATAAATATATCTTTAAAAAAAAAACTTTAAAAAACTTACTGACTTGGTAACTGCTCAAGATTTCATGAGAAGGGTAAACTATTTTTTTTTCTTTTTTTTAATGATGGATGATCAGGAGTAACAGCTGAAAACAGTTGGATGCATGGTGTGTCATGCTGATGATTTCCATGATGACAGAAGATGAAATTCTATTTTAGATGCTGTTCTCTACTGGCAACAATTAATAGCTTCACCACCTAGCCTAAGAGCATAATTTTCTGTGCTCACTAACCTTAAATATCTATTATGCCTATATATTTGCCAGTCTCACATAAGAAACTTTTCTTTGTTTATATGGATCATTTCTAGGTAATTGTGTTTCTGAAGCTTATACAAGGATCAAACAAATATTTTTTGAAACACCATAGCCAGAATAATTTAACCTACATACCTTCTTTAAATACTATTTCATTTTTAATATAAAACTTCTGTTAGAATATGAACTCTAGTGTTATGGCATATCTCACTGGCTCTTTTGAAGTCAAAACACCAAGTAAAATTTGTATAAAAGAAATATGGATAAAAACGAACTATGTTTAAATTCAAGATACAACACAGTACACAAAACTTAGTGTGATTTTTAATTGATTAAAAGTCTGTATGAATGAATATCAAATCTGTTCTCATAGTATATGTATGCCGTATAGTGATAAACTATAAAGAAATGACATAAAATGAATTAAAATAGTTACAAGGTGCAAAGTTATCTACAACATTTTTGTTAAAAATGAGAAAAATCTAAGTAAGTGATAACATCTTAAATACTGGTATCTTCTCATTTATGTTAGAAATAACAAACTTGTTATTATAAATTAAATTAATGTTGTAGTGCAAAATAAAGTTGCTTCTCCTCTATAAGTGTATATCAGCCAGCATTCTCCAGTGAAATAGAATCAGTAGAATATCTAAATCTATCTATCTATCTATCTATCTATCTATCTATCATCTATCAAGAGATTTATTTATTTTAAGGAATTGACTCATGTAGTTGTGGGAGCTGACAAGTTCAAAATCCACAGGGAAAGTCAAAAGGCTGGAAGTTCAGCAGATTTCAATGCTGCAGTTTTGAAGAATTTCCTTTTGTCTCGGGAAACTCAGTTTTTATTCTTACAGCCTTCCAACTGACGAGATGAGGGCTACTCACATTATCAAAGGATAACTTGTTAAACTCAACTGATCATAGATGTTAACTTCATCTATAAAATACTTTCACATCAATATCTACATGAGTGTTTGATAAAATAACTGGGTACTACAGCATAACCAAGTTGACACATAAAACTAATGTGAAGTATAATACATACAAATCTTTGAAATAAATTTACCTATATGAATAGAGCCGACACATTTAAACCATTGCATTCAGTTGTTATTAGGTCTCTTCCAAATGCTTAAAGTTTGTCATTGACTATCTTTGCTCCAATCATAAAAACAAAACAAAATAAACCCAAGAAGCTTAATTCAGCCATTGAATGTGAGTAAGATAGAAACAGTGAGGAAAACAAGAAAAACAAATACGGAAGTACCTTCAAATATTTAAGCACAAAGTAAAATGTTTTTGTTTTGAGGGTTTTTTTTTTTATCCAATAATCTGCATAATTTTCAAATGTGTTATGTGTTACAGTGTTATGCTTGTTTCAAGGGTTAGAGATATAGCACAATTTACTAACTGCAATACTCAGTTTCTTTCATCTCCAATACAGACAGCTCCTTCTGGCTTATCTGTATATTGAAGTAAAACCTCTACAGACTTCTCAATGTATTAAATAGCATCAAAATGGAAAGGAAATCTTCCAAGAGATTAAAAAATATTATATTGTATGACAATACTTAACATTTTTAATTTGATGAGTTTTATAAAATTTAGGGACCCATTAAATCAAAACTAAACTAGATTTTACTGAAGTGAGAAATCTAATAAAAATGCCACTTTGACTTTTGGGAGGTTAAAAGGGAAAGAGTTTAGAGTGATTTAAAGGGGAATAAAAGGACAATGAAATTTAGAAGGCCTGAGGGACTGCAGTAAAGATTAGTTTTTCTCAGAGGTGGGGTAGCAAGATGATGAATTATTCAGACTGCAATCAAGGCGCAGTGAGCAACTTGCCATCTGTTTTCTCTTTTTAAGTTATCATTATTTAACAACACATCTTAAAATCTTTGAATACTAAAATCAGAGTTCTTGAGTGTGTCCTTTCTTTAAATTCTCTAATTAGGTTAATTTTACTATCTTTTATGTGATCTAACTTGAGACTTTATTGTTTTATTGTATAGTATATTTTTGCTTCAACCAATACATTAATCTGAAAAAGTATATACAGATGTTTTGTTTTAAGGTGAGGGATGATCAATTCTTATTTTCCTTAAGGTGAAAAATATATATTTTTGAGAAATCCATTGATTGGTTTTGCGAAGATTAGCATTAAATTGTGACATAATTTATTATTTTTTTTAATAGCTGAATGTGGAGGTCGTTTTAAAGGAGAATCATCAGGAAGAATCTTATCTCCTGGCTATCCCTTTCCATATGACAATAATCTGCGTTGCATGTGGATGATTGAGGTAGATCCAGGAAACATTGTCAGGTAAATGGATTTCATTTTCTCAAAATTACTGGGGAATCTGAAAATTCTGATCAGCCTCAGTATACAATATCAAGCATTAAGGTTTTTCAGTATTTTTAGCCTTGGGAAAGAAAAATGTGGTTTTCATCTGTTTAAAGTATGAAAAATATTCAGAAGCATGATTTATTGATTTATGGGTCACAGTGGTAGCTCTTATAATCCCTAGAGGGAAGATTTTTACAGTTATAGTAGACCACAGAGATTAAGAATATTTTTATGCTTCTTTGAGACTTTAATCTTTCAATTCTTGATGATTCAAGGTGCTAAGTCCACCATTTTGATAAGGATATAAAGTTGTGGAGGTCACTGTTCTAAGTTCAGCCTCATGAACATTTGGAAGAAATAATCATAGAAAGGAATTCAGTAATATTCCGTTTATCCTGGCTTTAGACATATCTCTGGAGCATCAGCTCTCTACCTCTTTAGCCTTGTTTGATTTCTGTTTCTTTTTGCGTTTAATTAGGTGGCCACAATCCTTCACATTATCGACCCCTAGATGAAGGGAGAACCATCACCTCCTAAAACAACAGCCTTCAGGTTTCCAAGGCTACCATGTTTTTTAAATCCTAATTTAACTATTATGGATATGACTAGGAACAGATTAATAAATGAACAAATAAATCCTCCACTCAGAATAAATCTGAGCTAGTTGGTGTGTTGTCACTCTCAAAACAATGACTTTAAATTTAAGAATTTTGGCGGCACCTGGGTGGCTCAGTGGGTTAAGCCTCTGCCTTCAGCTCTGGTCATGATCTCAGGGTCCTGGGATCCAGCCCTACATTGGGCTCTCTACTCAGCGGGGAGCCTGCCTCCCTACCTCTCCCTCTGCCTGCCTCTCTGCCTACTTGTGATCTCTGTCTGTCAAATAAATAAATAAAATCTTTAAAAATAAATAAATAAATGTAAGAATTTTTGTTTTATATAAATGAAATTTCAGACAGGCTTCTGGTGTGTTATCACTCTCAAAACAATGGCTTTAAATTTAAGAATTGTTGTTTTATATAAATGAAATTTCAGACAGGCTTCTGGGTGGTGAAGGTGGTTAGTAGGAAACAAATATTATCCTTCATATAACTTGCTGGAAGGCGCACTCCATGAATTGTTCAATGTCAGCTGGTGGATTACTTTTGCAAGGGAATTTGCAGACCTCCAAATAAACTACATGAGACCAATTCTCAGCCTGTGTTTCTTTAGTGTAGATCATACATTGTTTTATTTAAATATTAGAATTAGTAAACTTAAAAATACTCAATTTAATAGTATTCTGGAATTTTTCTAACTTAAGGAACAATATTTGATATTAAATTACAATACAAATTTAAAGCTATGACTATTCACATATCAAACATGAGTGTGATATATGTAGAGATAGAATTGAGTGTGTTTTTATAATTGGATTTCTAATTTTTGGCACTGGCCACAAAAAATATCAGACACTAAGTTTGTGTAGAATAGATATAAAGCAGACATAACATGAAATAGTGTTTTGGTTTTCGTTTGTGCATTTGGCCAGGTAGGGTTGGGTAGACATTGATTTTCATCTCACATTAAGGAAATTCCATTTTACTTTTAGATTACTGGGTATGATTGTAATGTTGAATTTTTAAAAAATACTTTGTCTATATATCTGGAGATGTTCATGTACTTTTTTTTCTTATGCCTATCATTGTGATGAAATGTACTGATTGATTTTTAATATGAACTATTTCTTGCTTTCCTGGAATAAACTTCATTTTAATTCTCATTAAAAAAAACATGAAACATTGGTAAATATAGATACTATGGAGTCAGTTCATGACTTTGCCACCCTATAGGCAGTTTTATTTAATGTGTCTTGACTCCGTTTGCCACATTTATAGAACTAAATTAAAATACCTTCCATCTTCAGTGGGTCACTATGACAAACAGAGAAAATATATGTAATTTATTTTGCACAGTGCCTAGCATGTAATAGAACCTCAGTCAGTGCCTGAAATGTACTCCATGCTCCATAAGTATCACCACTGCAGTTATAGTTAAAATTCAGGAACACAGAAAAGAATGCTTAAAGTTTCTGTAATTTGCAAAGGTGACATAAGAGTACTTTTAATCCTATTCTATGAAATTCTGCTGTTCAAAAATATGTATTTAAGGTTATACATTCTGTTTATATAATTCATTTTTAATCTGATAGAATGAAAAAAATTATCTAATAAAATCAAAGATACACATTTGTTATGTTCTTTATTTAAAAGTGAATTCATGTTTAAAATAATCAAACAGAGATTATGTGGTTCTCCCACAGCCTACAGTTTCTTGCTTTTGATACGGAAGCATCACATGATATACTCCGAGTTTGGGATGGTCCACCAGAAAATGAGATGCTCCTAAAGGAAATCAGTGGATCTCTTATTCCTGAAGGAATCCATAGCACGCTCAACATAGTAACCATCCAGTTTGATACAGATTTTTATATCAGCAAATCTGGATTTGCAATTCAGTTTTCAAGTGAGTTATTATTTTATCTCTTAAATGCAAAATAAGAATGCTATTGAGATAGTACTTTAATTTTATTGCCCAAAACTTTAATTTTAAAACTTAAATGATCTTAAATATTCTTATTTCTAGTCTTCATACTCATCTTCAGGTAAGATAAAGTATACTTGGAAAAAAGCAATAGAATTAACTTGGAATTAATCAATTAATCATTGAGACCTTCTCTCTATTTGTCAAGCCATTTTTTTAAAGTATAGGTGGTGTTAAAATAATTCAGCAAATAATTCAGTAAATTTAATAAAGTAATTATTAAAGCTTGTAATCTCAATTTACCATAAAACTGTATATTTCAAAATGTGAAATTTTTGTAGATAAGGAAGGAAATTAATACTGGCCATTAAAAAAAAGCAACCATATATTTTTACTAGTTTTGTTTTTCTTGTTTTAAAGATCTTAATTATATATTCCCAGATATCCTTGACAAAATATTTTAGATCTACTTTTAAATTAAACACTTCCTATAACAATAAAATGACATTCATTATAAGTAATTACCAGTGTTCATGGCATGTTTTTTTTTTCCTTCTCTTTTGCTTTCTATAACACTGCTAAGTGGCTAAATATATGTTGTTCTACAAAAGGGATTTTTGCTTCGTGGCTGGAGAAATGAATAAAAACTTTAAAATTTTCATTGTTATAGTTTTGCTTTTATTGCCAACATACATTGCCTTTTTGAGAAAATTATCTAGAGGATTTTCTAATTTTACGGTCTTTAAAGACCCCATTAACAGAAACCTATGCAAATTTCTAAGATCATTTAATGGAAAACATGCAAACCAGTATTCCTGAAATGTGCCTGAAATCAAGTCCTGGTTCTTTACTAACTACTGAATTTGGGTACCTGATCTCACATTCTGAGGCTGAGTTTTCTAATTCACATAAATATAATAATGCTTATCTCATAAATACATTATTAAAATTAACATGATCATGTGTGTACAATATTTGGTATTAAGTGTATAGTTGGTGTTCAGTGAAGTATAATTACTATATGAGCAAATATAAAATTGGAATCCTCTGAAAAAAGTAAAAAAAAAAGAAAATAAAGAACTTTTGTAATGACTGTCCACAAAATATATTGCTTTTAGGGTCAAGAACTGTTTCAGACAGTTAAACAACTTGGCCGACTTTTGGTTGATGGAACAGAGTTGTTTGCAATAATTGACTAACATAAGTGAACTGTTTTTTATTGTGTAAACCAAGCTCGTGTGAGAGAGGTGTAAATCAATGCAGAAAAGCCAGTGTCTGTGAATTTATACTTTATCTTTTGAGAAAAAGAAAAAAGAATGAAAAATGAAATTACCACGTAATTGATGAACATAAATGGCTTCTAATTCTAAAATACCAGTTGAATATTTTTCATATTTATATCTTCTATTTTTTACTGATTATTTTTCTTTATATGAAGATAGGAACAATTTGTCAGAGATTGACTGTGGTTTAATTTCAGTTCTTTCTAATTATTGTTTGGCAACTAACACTTCCCCTTTCCTTTACCTTAAATGAGTAATATATAATATTTTATACCTAAATGGTTATTGTGATTTCTAGTCTGACTATACTCATGTGAAAAATTGCTTAAGGCTAGTGTTTGTGAATGTCAAGTTCATCTGCTTAATAGATACCAGCTATTTTATATGCTTCCAGGAATTTTTAATGCATATTTGTCAGTTAAATTAGTAATGCATTTTATATATATTGTACCTATAGGGCATTTAAGGAAACAATATGTAGTATACCAGAACTTTAATAAATCTGTCTTCATAATATTCTTTTAAGATGCATAGAAATTTGTACTTATGATCTGAAACTAAAAACCTACCCATTGAAATAAAATTAATTTGCAGGTGAATATATTGTATTTTAACAAGCATCTATCAATGAAAATTAGTCACTTGTTTGGATATCTTCTGTTACTCATTTAGATGTGGCTTTCCAAGGTCCAGATTTCAAATTCAAAAATATTCTTTTCATGAATGAGATCTTTCTTGGTGTGCCAGAAAACATGTCATGTATTTTACATACATAATCTCATTTAATCCTCACAAAGCCATATGATTTATGTTGGGCCATCCCCATTTTCCACATACATACAGAGAGGTTCAGAAAACGTGTTTATTTGTTGAAGGTCATAGTACTAACAGATGCCTGGAGCTGTGGCTCAAATCCACATGTAGCTGAAGGGAGCTGTTTGCTGTGACAGGTGTCTAGTAAATACTTGGTAGTTATTGACATAATTATGGTCTTGTTATTATTTAGATACATGTATTAATATGCTAGATGAAATAGAAAGTTTTTCATTATAAATTATTAGTTACAATGAAGTTCTACAATTTAATCAGCTTGTGTTTCTGATTATGCTCCCAAGTACCACAGCTTACACAAGCAAAGCCGTGGTGAGGCGTGGGGGAAAGTTGGAGTGCTCGCAAGGCCGCTTAGAAGGCACCGCTGTCCCCTCTGGCTATAGTCATTTTGCCCTATAGATGAAAAGGCTACTTTTATTCATTCATTTGTTTATTTATTTAAAGATGGATTGATTGATTTGAGAGGGATGGGGGAGGGGAACAGGAGAATCCTGAACCAGACTCCCCTCAGTCTCAGAACCCTGAGATCTTGACCT
Organism: Mustela nigripes; assembly: GCF_022355385.1. NCBI lineage: Eukaryota > Metazoa > Chordata > Mammalia > Carnivora > Mustelidae > Mustela > Mustela nigripes. The sequence continues at coordinate 171,703,380 of NC_081559.1, read as the reverse complement.
GAGCTGAAATAAGAAGTCAGATCACTTGACTCACTGAGTCACGCAGGCACCCCAGGACAGGCTAGTTTTAAAACGAAACTGAAAATAAGCAGTTTTATGTGAAGTTATCTTAACTTCAAAGTAAACAATCTTAAAGAAAACGTTAACAGACTACAGGGCAATAAAGCACTACTATAGGTGAAATTTGGCTTAAAGGGCAGAGTTTGCCACTTCAGTGGCTTACCTAACGTCTGCTTCCCTATGTAAATTTGAATCATGTCACCCATTCATTCATTTGTTCATTTACCGTAGGCAAGTCTATTAAGGGACCCGTTAGTAAACATATTTATCTCTAATTATTTCTCAATTGCATTTTCCCTTTCACTCAGGCAAATCTCTTTAGTTTCATATATGCACACACATACTCATACACTCACTCACACACACACCCTGTGCTGCTTTCTGTGTAAATGTTTTTCACCTTAACCATTTCTCTCCTCCTTTTGTTTAAGTCTTGCTCATTTTTCCAGACTTGACACCAAGACTTCTCTTTATAAAACATTTTCTGACCTCACTTTCTGAAAAATATTTCAGCCCATGCCCCAAGCACTACCTGTATTTTTTTTCAAAGAGGAGAATAAATAGTTAATAATTCATTGTTCTGAAGATGCTTTAATTATGTGATCTTTGCTCCCCAAATGTACTGTGAGTACCTTTGTCACCCTAATGTCCATACAGAAGACATTTTCTATTTAGGACAATCCTATAATTTATTTTCCAAGTCTAAGATAATTGCTGAGAGTGGAAGAAGACACTATTTAAAATTAAGCAGGACAACAAGCATAAGCCCGGACGGCCATAGCCAAATCAGGGTGTTATCATTTTAATTAAATCAAACTTGTATTATATTCTGTCCCCTTTCCCCCCACCTCCTCAATGCCCAATCCTCTTTTGAGCAAGTAGCCATTGTTTAGTGAGTGTCAAATAATGAATTTAAAAAAAAAAGAGGAACAAGTCAGGCAACACGAGGAGAAGAGCCTTCAGCAACAAAATGCCACCAACGAAATGTATTTCACTGAATTTGGTGCAAGTGAATTGAACTGAAATGTAGGTCACATACCAACTTCATAATCATCATTAAGCCACTAACGGCAGCCACATGCCTCCCATTTCATGATCCGTTCATTCTTTGCAGAGTATGTCGCTGCCTCTTGGTTTTTCAGTCTGCAAGGCATTTTTGCTTAATCAGAGCTACTTAAGTCTGACACAGCCACCTCATGCTGTCCTGTGTGCTGTCCTCGGTTCTCAGCAGTCAGCCTCTATATCCCCTGCTTAAATGTGTAATCTGCCTCTCTTGTCCCACTTTAGTTCCACGGGGAGGACATCTTTGGGGTATCATGCTGTCATTTGCCCACAGAATAGTTGATTTTGACAGAGCTTTTTCTATGCTCTTCACATTCTGACCTCTCTGTTAAGAATCTACCCCACTGGGTAATAGAGAATTACGAAGGCCCATAGCCGATGCTGTTGAAAATTCTCAAGGAAATGGATCCCTTAGCCAGGAGAGCTTGACGTCTCTTGGCCTCAAAAGACTGCATGGTGCCCCTGCCTTTGTTCCCATCCTCATTATCATGGCCTGCATTGCTGTGACAGTCAACTAGCCACTCACTTCATTATCCCTCCAGCCAGACTTCTCTCCACATTCCCACCTGACATTTCTAAAATACAAATCAGACATCACCTTTCCGTTTTAAATTTTTTTTTTTTTTTTTTTTTTTTTTTAACGAGCCCACAGTCATAAGTTCAAAACTTTGGAATGACATTGGAAGCCTCCACAATTTGCACCCGAACTACCTGCCAGCCTCGTCCTTCACGACTTATCATACACATCCAGTCATCAAACTACACTGTTCTGAGAGGGCAATGTCCTTTCACATTTCTGCTTCTCTTCCATATTCCTGAAACACATAGGTCCACATTCAAAATCTGTCAATTCTTCGGCATTTTTCAAGGTCCAGGACAAATGATACTTCTGGTACCAATAAACTCCTAGGCAGAATTAGTCACTTCCACATCTGTACTGCTCTGACACTATATGCAAATTGTATTAGATTTGCCATGTGATCCAGTTTACCCAGGAAAATTTTAGTTTATGCATGTTGTCCTAGCATCCTGATGGGTTAGCACTTGGATCTGTATTTTCTATTTGTTTTTGTTTGTTTGTTTGTTTGTTTGTTTTTTAGTAAAGTATCATTATTTTGGCCAAGATAGGCCAGTATTATACAGCAATAGAGAAGTGTTCTGCTAAAATTCCCAACATGTATTTAGTAGACCTTTGTTTTGTATTTGATCTCATCTAGCTATGTGTGAGATATGTTTACATGGCTCAGTAATTATAATGCATGATTAAATTTGAAAAACAAATACTGATAATCCATCTTCACTTTCTAATCTTTTACATATGCCAGGTAATTCATCCCTTTCAAGGAGAATTTATAGGACACTTGTATATAAATAAAATATTCTCAGATATGAACATCTAACTTGTTCAGATCTTGAAAGGTAGTGGGAGAAGCATTTGATGCTGTTGCTCTGCAAGCTCTTTTGTATAACAGCAAGTTATGTCATAGTCTTGCTGTGGTTTGAAAGATACATAAAGATGTCAGGACATGAATTGGCAGGATTAGCAGGAAAAATGTGTTCTTAAAATAGGCACAGAAGTAGAGGCTCAGGAGATGTGCTGGAAAGCTGAAGCGTATAGTCTGCATGTTCTTACTATGAGTGTTTTTGTTATTTACTTTGTGGGGTCTATTCACAACTATTTATTTTATCACAGACATATTTTTTTAAATTTTATTGCAGTGCACATTGATGGCAGCAGTGAAATTTTAAAAAGTATATGTTTAATAAAAATGTATGTACTAAATATTCACTTCTTAAGATGCTGATTTCACCATCCAAAAAGCAGGTCAGTGAGCCAAAGGATGCTGTCAAGAAGAGCCTAAGCAGAGATCCACCAAGATGTAAGGCAAACTTATCTTTGAAAAAGTTAAAACCGGGCTCCCAAAAGATAGCATGAAAGAATCTAGAATATTTTTATTAGTACTTATAAGTCAAAGTATTTTAGTACATTAAGAAACACATTTTTAAAAGCAGCAGAGAGTCCACATAATCCCATTTCAATAAAATATGTTTAGATAAGTGGTAAAAATGTTTTACAAAAGAAATCATATGATGATTGATTATTTTTCTGTGCAACCAAAACATAGTATAATATAGCATTACGTGAGACTTTATTACTTCATGTATCATGTTAGCTTTAGACAGGCGGTGGAAGGAAAATTTTATCTTCTAAAATATAAAATATAATTAAATGGTCATTTGAAGTCATGATCATGTATTAACTCCAGCATCATCATTTTAAAGTATTTGATGTATTAAATAAGTCTTGGTTATTTTAAAACACTTGTCTTCTGTAGCCATGTTCTTTTTAGTGTAGTTGTTTCCTAGATGAAAGTGCTCCCTGGCACCACAATAGCATTTGTAGTAATGGACCAGTTTTTTTTTTTTCTACTAATATATTAACCTTATATGACAGATGGGATATTTTGGTTGAGAATATAACGTGTATGATAGTAAAACATGAAATGTTGGGAATTTAGAGCTAAGAGTGTGTTATTTCAAGATACTGATGCATGGTATTCTTGTTTTATGAACAAATTCTCCACACATTTTCAGACAATAAATCATTAGAATAGCTGTTTAAATTAACTACATAGTTTTTAGATATTGAATACTTACATATTAAGGATTCTGTACACATTGTTCATAATGTCCATATATTAATCATCAAAAAGCCCAATAGTATCTCAATTAAAAATAAAAATGATTATGAAAATGCAACTTGCACATAATGTGTATTAACATACATGGGGACCATAGCAGTGTCAATTGACCATGTGAAAGCCAGAAGACCTAGATCTGCTTAAAAAACATGATGTTGTATTCAGAGAAAGAGAATTCTACTTAAGCAATTTCATTGCTTCGTGTTCTAAATTTTCTTCCTCATGCATATGAAAAGTAATGTGCCAGCTTCCTTTGAAGAAGAACTTCACAATTAGCTCAATAAGTTCAATTTTATATCAGTCACATCATTGCTTTCAAGAATCAGTAGCATCAGTTGCCTCAAATATTAACTCCAGTAAAAGTTTTGTTTACACCCACTACATGAGATCAAAGTGTTGTCTGAAAGTTCATTTTGTAAGGAAAAAAATCTAGTATTATAAATTCAGTTAAAATTTTACCATTTTAATAATTTTAAATTTACTTAGACTTCTATTATGGTCCAGCATATGGTTTTCTAAAGTACTATCTGTATTTTAAAAGAATATGCACTTGCTATTATTGGATGTCATGTTCTGTAAATATCAATTAGGTATAGTTGGTTTATAGTGTTGTGTTTGAAGAATTTTACGTCATTTCTGGTTTTCTGTCCATTTTTTTTTATCAACTATGAAAGGGAAGTGTTCAGAAGTCCAGTTGCAATTGTGGATGTGTCTACTTATTCTTTCTGTCCTGTCATATTTTTGCTTTGTGTATTATGAAGATATGTGTATAATATTTTAAGTGCTTTTTAATGAGTTGACTTTTTCATTACAAAGATGTCTCTTTTTCATTGATAACTTACCATGCCTTGAACTTTCTTTGTCTCAAATTAAATATTTTATGAGTAGTCTAACATTGGTGTACTAGTTAGCATCCTTTTAACTTGGTGTGTCTGTATATTTAAAGTGGGTTTTTAGTAGATAGCACATGAATGAGTCTCAGTTCTTTATACAGTCTAAAAATCTCCCCTTTTTTATATTTATAGCCTTTGAAATATTAGGCCATTTACAGTTAATGTAAACTTTTCATATAGTTGACTTTGTCTACCATATTACCATCAATTTTATTGGATCCACCTGTTCATTGTTCCTTTTATATTTCTCCTCTATTAACATTTTTTAACTTTTTGAACACCTTTACCCATTTCTTCACCTCCCCTATTCCCTGTCTCTGCCAACCACCTATTGGCTCTCTGCATCTACAAGTTTTGTTTTCTGTTTATTTTTTTGTTATATAAGAAAAAAAATTATTTTATACATGTAAGAAAAATCATATGTTATCTGTCTTTCTCTGACTCATTTCACATATTATAATGGTCTGAGTGTCCATCCATGCTGTCCCAAATGGCAAAGTTTCATTCTTTTTTATAGCTAAATAGTATTCCATCATATATATATGCACACACACACACACACACACACACACACACACACACCAATTTCTTTAGCCACTCAATTAACAATAAACACTTTTTTTCCCCCATATCTTGGCTATTGTAAATACTGCTGCAGTGAATATGGGGATACATACGTATTTTTTAGTTAGTGTTTTTATTTTCTTCAAACAAATACCCAGAAGTGGAAATGCTGGATCATTTAACAATTCTATTTTTAATTTTTTAAGGAATCAATGTACCGTTTTTCATAGTGGCCACACAAATTTGCATTCCCACCAACAGTGCACAAAGATTACCTTTTCATTACATCCTTGAGACCACTTATAGTTTCTGGTCTTTTTGATAATAATCATTCTAAGAGATGTGAAATAATATTTCATTGTGATTACAATTTGCATTTCTCTGATGATTAATGATGTTGATCATCTTTTCCTTCACATGTTAGCCATCTGTACATCTTTGGAAAAATGTCTGTTCAGATTTTCTGCCCAGTTTTTAATTAGATTGTTTTTTGTTTGTTTTTGTCCTCTAGTTGTTGCTTTCTGCTGAGTTATGTGAGTTCTTAATGTATTTTGGATATTAGCCCTTTATCAGGTATATGATTTGCAAATATTTTCTCCCATTTAGATGTTGACTTTTTATTTTGTTGATGGTTTCCTTTGCTATGCAGAAGCTCTTTATTTTGATACAGTCGAAGTTGTTTGTTTTTGCTTTTGTTTCTTTTGCTTTTGTTGTCAGATTTTTTAAAATATCACCAAGATGTATCTCATGTTGCTTAGTGCCTGCGTTTTCTTCTAGGAGTTTTACGGCTTCAGCTCTTATATTCAAGTCTTTAATCCACTTTGTGTTAATTTTTGTGTATAATGGAAGATAGTTTCATTCTCTTGCTTTTGGCTGTCTAGTCTGTCCTTTCCCCATGGTATATTCTTGATTACTTTGTTATAAACTAATTGGCCATATATGTGTGGGCTTATTTCTGAGCTCTCTGTTCCATTGATCTATGTGTTCCATTTTTATGACAATACACACTGTTTTAATTATGAAAGCTTTGTAATAGAGTTTGAAGTCAGGAACGTGAGGCTCCAGCTTTTTTCTTCTTTACCAATATTGCTTTTCTATACAGAGCCTTTTGTGGTTCCTGCAAATTTTAGGATTATTTGTTCTATTCCTATGAAAAGTGAAATTGGAATTTTGAGAGGGATTGCACTGAATTTGTAGATTACTTTGGGTAGTATGAACATTTCAACAATATTAATTCTTCCAATCAATGAGCATGGAGTATCTTTCCATTTATTTGTGTCTTTTTCAATCTCTTTCCTTAATGTGTTGTAGTTTTCAACTACAGGTCTTCTGCAAATTCAACCCCTTGGTTGAATTTATTCTGAGGTAGTTCTTTCTTCTGATGCAACTTTTAAATGGGATTTTTCTTCTTAATTTCACTTTCTTGATGTATTAGTTATACATTTTTTGATACCTGCTCTAATATTTATAACATGCATTCTTAACTTAGTAAAATCTATCATCAAATTCTGTTACACCACTTCTCATATAAGAACCTCACAATGGTGTATTTCCATTTCCCCTTCAATCCTTTGGGCTATTGTTTTCATTTCTTTCACCTCTATATATGTTAACACCTTAGTACATTTTTTTCTTAACTTTAAGCTGACAATTATCTTCTGAATATTTTTAAGACTAAGTTCACATTTTAAAAGTTTAATATTAAATATAGTTATTTGTTTTGTGATAAAAGTATAAATACAAATTTTGATGATAAATAGCCTCAGATAAAAACAAAGCTCTCATAAAATTAAGGAACAGAAATATACCTAGAATTGGTTTGGTGTACATGTAATTCTTAACTGTGGCTGAGGAAATGTTACTCATCACAATAAAAATGTTAAAATGTAAAGATATATTTATATACAGTGAAATAATTGAATTACATTTGTGTGTGTGTGGCAGATGGATGCTGATTCAAAAAATGAATAAGTAAACTTTAGCATATCAGTACCATTTTCTCTTTCTGCTGTTTGTCATTCAGACTTTGAAAGGTTTGAGTCTCCAAAACACTCTTTTGCAAAATTGACCAAAATGCTCTGCTATGGTATTGAAATTCTTAGAAAATGAAAAGTTTAAATGTGGTTTTCATTAAATCAGTTGAAAACCTTTAGTCAAAATATTCAGTTATTAGAATGGTAAAGATCTGGGCGCCTGGGTGGCTCAGTGGGTTAAGCCGCAGCCTTCGGCTCAGGTCATGATCTCAGGGTCCTGGGATCAAGTCCCACATCGGGCTCTCTGCTCAGCAGGGAGCCTGCTTCCTCCTCTCTCTCTGCCTTCCTCTCTGCCTACTTGTGATCTCTCTCTGTCGAATAAATAAATAAAATCTTAAAAAAAAAAAAAAAAAAAGAATGGTAAAGATCTCCAGCTTTGAAGTTTTTGGTGAATTACAATTATCAACAATAAAGTTTAGCATCAGGAAAACTTAGATATTTCTATAAAATTGTGGAAGCGCAAACTATTTTACTTGCAATTTGAAACTATCTTATGTTTAATTGTATTGCATTAATATTTTATGCTGGAATGGAATAAAATTGATAAAACAATTACACAGCTTATAAGTGAATATTTTAAAAATCATAATTTAAGGGCGCCTGTGTGGCTCAGTTGGCTAAGCATCCAAATCTTGATTTCAGCTCAGGTCTTGATCTCAGGGTTGTTAGTTCAAGTCCTGCATTGGGCTGCATGCTGCGAGTGGAGCCCAATTAAAAAAAAAAAAAAAATCATAATATAAGAAAACTTGTTGGGACACCTGGGTGGCTCAGTTGGTTGGGCGGCTGCCTTCAGCTCAGGTCATGATCCCAGCGTCCTGGGATCGGGTCCCATGTCGGGCGCCTTGCTTGGCAGGGAACCTGCTTCTCTCTCTGTCTCTTCCTGTCACTCTGTCTGCATGTGCTCGCTCTCTCTCTCTCTGACAAATAAATAAATAATATCTTGAAAAAAAAAAAGAAAACTTGTTTAACAAATTTTACATTGTAAAAATCTTTGTCAAAGAAAGATATCCGAAAAGAAATAAAATTCAGTATCTATGAAAATATTTGAGCTGAAATGTATGCACATTTCTGTATGAAAAAAAATAGCCAAAAACCCAAATTGAAACTTTCCTCCATTTTAAAAATTAGCCCTAAACTTACCAGATATCTCAGCACCTATAAAGAGAAAACTTTCTTAAGTAAAAATAGTATGGCCTGTGGAGACATCATTTGAACATGTAAATAATTTTAAATGTATTTAAACTATCGGGGCACCTGTGTGGCTCAGTGGGTTGAAGCCTCTGCCTTTGGCTCAGGTCATGATCTCAGGGTCCTGCGACCAAGCCCCTTGTCAGGCTCTCTGCTCAGCAGGGAGCCTGCTTCCCCCTCTCTCTCTGCCTGCCTCTCTGCCTACTTGTGACCTCTCTCTCTCTGTCAAATAAATAACATCTTAAAAAAATAATAAAATAAATGTATTTAAACTATCTTTAACAATACTAATAAAAATAAGAATATATTAATTCTTTAGGAAAAAAAGTAAAAGGCACTACATAATGGGCAAGAAACCAATGATGATGTGCATATGTACCACAAATGATTATTTTGATTACATTATTTTTAATGTTTAGGTAATTCATATAAAGAATATGTTTCTTTGTGCATAAATATATGATTTTTTACAAAATTACTTTAAAAAGAGTTTTTGTATGGATAGCTATTTTGAAATGTTCATCAATATAATACCAGTTTTGTTAGTCAATGCATATATATTTTTTTAATTTTATTTATTTATTTGACAGAGAGAGAGAGATAGTGAGAGCAGGAACACAAGCAGGAGTAGTGGGAGAGGGAGATGCAGGCTTCCAATATAGCAGGAAGCCTGACGTGGGGCTAAATCCCAGGACCCTGGGATCACAACCTAAGGACCTGAGCTGAAGGCAGACGCTTAATGACTGAGGCACCCAGGTGCCGGTCAATACATATTTTTAATTACATACATTATTTTTAATTCCATGTTTCATTCCCAGAACTTTCCAGTTTGAATGATAAAAAGTCACCTAATTTTAATACTCATTTTATTATATTAAAGCTATGTACACATCTGCTGTCTCTCTTAGATTACGTTCCTTTGAAGAGATGTTATCATATTAATATTTGTATTCCTAGAAATTGACACTGCCCCTGGTACTTAGTACTTAACAAATGTTAAATAAATCTGGTTGAATAGGAAATTGTTTAATGATGTAAAACCAAGTACACTGAGACTATATATTGTCAGTTAAAAATAATGTAAAACCATTTTTGCATGATTTTGCTTATTTTTTCTAGTGATACCATATTAGAATTCAATTTCAAATTAGACTTTTATATAGTCTTTTATAATTTTTAGATATAAAACCAGTTTCCTGTATAGGTAACTTTGGGTCATCAACCTAACATGCCTTATGATTTCACAAAAATTATATCAGTAATTTTATTCCCACTTTTGTCCTCAGATTGAAGCATAAGCCACATTGAAGGCAGGGAGGTGGTGTCATTAAAATATATCTCTAATATCAAGCATAATATCTGGATCATTGTGGGTGCATGATAATAATCTTGTGAAATAATTGAATATGCATTTTTTATTTTTTTTTTATTTTTTTTTTTTAAAGATTTTATTTATTTATTTTACAGAGAGAGATCACAAGTAGGCAGAGAGGCAGGCAGAGAGAGAGAGAGGAGGAAGCAGGCTCCTGCTGAGCAGAGAGCCCGATGCGGGACTCGATCCCAGGACCCTGAGATCATGACCTGAGCCGAAGGCAGCGGCTTAACCCACTGAGCCACCCAGGCGCCCGAATATGCATTTTTTAAATAAGTTTCTATATTCTTAGAAGTATAGTGCAACTCTGACTTTGTCGTTCCTTTTGTATCCCACATTAACAGCTTTGTTTCCCTCCTGGGTTGATGGGAATGTCTCTGTCATGCTGCCATCTACTTTAACCTGACTTGCCATATCATTAGGTGTAGCCTTAGAAACATAATGAAATTCTAAAGATAGCCACATTACGGAGTAGCTGGCAGAGTGTAGGCCTAGTAATGATGTTGAACATTCTTTATAAAATTGATGGATCTTGTACAAAACAAGAGCTCATTCAAGGGCAAAATACTCCTGGGTGAAATCCACCTCTAGGTTACCATCTGCATTTCAAATATTTTCTGATTTATTTGACTCTGGATGGAATTTTCTTCCAGGTTAAATATTCCCATTACCCCACTTGATTTCCTTATAGATAGTGAAGTGGAAAATATAGTGCTATTTCTCAGTCAATACAGGAGTATAAGGCAATGAAACAGGAAGAGGGGAATGAATGTAAAGCCTTGTGAATACCAAATTTGGACCATGACCTTGCCAAATCCTAACATTGCAAAAATGTATAAAACCACTGGTCTTTAATGATTCACTTCAGAATTGATATTTTCATAAGATTATGTAACATAATTGTTAGAATAGAACTTTAAGATTTTATCTGATACTAAATCAGGCAGGTAAAATATTACCATGCCAGTTTTACAGATGAGGCAGCTAAAATTCAGGCAGAGTACAATGTGATCAATGTCCTTTCTTACCATAGGTGAGACTAGATTCTAAGGCTCTCTTGTTTCTGATAACATTACTTATTCAACTAAATGAAATCTTAGGTTTTTCTTTTTTGAAAGGTCTTGAGATAAACAAGTTTATATCAAAGAGTCAATTTTCTGAAGAGAAAGGACATGCTGGAACTTATGAGTGATTTTAGTGTATTTATTCCCTATTGCAGAAAACAATGCAATAAAAAAACTGGAACATCAGTTTGCCCAAGGTCACTAAGACAGTCATTCAGACACTACCTCTGAATCATAGTTCAAGCCATCATCCATACTGTATTTGAAATCTGTATATGCACTGGTATATGCATGTATTAGGTGAAGTGCCTATTTCTGATTAAATTACACTCTCATTTAAGTTAAAACAAACACAAGATGAGAAGTCAGAAGTATATTTATAGCACTGATGAGTTGTAACAATGTTGAAAATTCAGTCATATGCTGTACAACTTATATCAAATGCTACCATACAAGGTAAAATCACTAGCTTAAAAAAAGTAAAAATTATAAGACTTTGTATTTTTGCCAATATTCAATTTATTTCTAATGTCAGTGATTTTTAACTCATATGGTGAATTTAATTCTAACAAAGGTATTCTTATCTAGATGGTTTAATAAATTAGAAGTTAGCAATAAGAAATTTTTTGTTTCCAACTGGAACTTTCATTTCTTTGATTTTATTGACATCAATAGCATAGGGAAAATTATATACGCAAGTGAAATTTTAATAGCTTTTTTATACTTTTCTTTCCAAAAAATCTTAAAATTAAAAGATCTTTCAATTTTATGAATGTTTTGGGTGGTAAATGATGGGTCTATTAGATATCCAAGTAAAGGAGCTAAAAAAGCAGTTGAATAGCATGATTGGAAACTCAAGGGGGACATCAATGCTGAATATATAAATTTAGGAGGCATTAAGCTAAAAAGAGTATTTAAAACTGTGGGGTCAGATGAAGTTATCCTAGAGGAAACTGTATGAAGGGAGAAGAACATTAAGCACTAATCCCTGGAGTGTTGTAGCCCTCAGTCATTAGGTTAAAAGATAGAAACAGTCATTAGGTTAAACAGATAGAAATTTATGATACTATAAAAGGAATGGCAAGTAAGCCAAAAAGAAAATTAGCAGAGTCTGAGGACTGGGACACCAATAAAACAAGTGCTTGAAGAAGGAAGGAGTGAGCTATCAGTTGTGGCATATGTTGCAGAGAAGTTTCTGAAAAAAGAAGGCACAGAAGTTACCATTGGATCTGGCAGCTAGATTTGACCAGAGCAGTTCAGTGAATAAATCAGATGCAAAGCTGATGATGAAAGTGGAAAGAGTTATACAGACATCTCCCTCAAGAGAGATGCTTCATGTTTCCTGTTAAAGGAGAGAAATGGGGGAAATAATTGGAAGAGGATGGAGGTGTAATAAGAGTGTTGTTTGTTTATTTAAGATGGAATATATAAATTATGTCTGTATGCTATTGGGAATGGACCACTGAGGAAAGAAGAACTGGTAATTCAGAAGAGATAAAAAAAAAAATGTTTAGGAATAAAGCCTTTGAGAGATAGAGAGTTTAATACCTGCAGCCAAGAACTAGGGTTGAATTTATACAGAGCAAAACACCTTCTCTCTTCCAACCACAGAGGAAACAGAGAATATAGGTGCAGACACCAGTGGGATGATAAATTTAGTGGTGCTAAAGTGAGGGTATCCCTGTGTTACTTCTTCTACTCTCTCAGTGAACTGTAAGAGAAGAAATTGGGCAAAAGATGAGAAGAGAGAGAATAATAGAAAACATTGGATTGGAATGCCCTTAGTTTTGTAATTAAAGAATACCATCGGGCACATATACGGCTAAATTTACCATACATATGGCTAGACTCTATTTCTGTTGTTAATAATACCTATGAAAAGAACTTAGAGTCTGTCTTTTTTGCTCCCCTTTATGGTGAAATATTAGCAGCAAGAAATTTTTGTTGTATAGCAATAAAGAATTCTAAGCTGCTCAATATTTCCTCCTTTCCATTTAAAACTATATCTAATTCTTTTAACAATAAACAAATTCTAGAATAGCCATTAATATAAATGGCCATTAGTAGGACGTGACTTTGTTTTGTTTTATTTGGTAATGGCATAAGATTCTACTGAGACTGTATACCATAGTGGTTAAAACTCTTGTTTCTTGAATTAAAATCCCCATTCTGCTAAGAGCAAGCACTTAGCATCACTGAGGCTCATTTTACCCACTTAAAAATGGACATGATAATAATACTTCATAAGGATTTGGTGTTTTAGATTAAGAGTATAAACTTCACTTTTAGCCTAGTGCTTTGGAAGATATATGTTCTCAATAGACATAGCAATCATTACTATCATTTTTTATTGGACTCTCTTCTAAATTAACTGTTCTTCATGTTTAACTGCTTCTCTTTCTTAGATACACAGAGTTTATTTAGTTTGACACAATATATACCTATGGATAAGACAGATACATTGATAGTTGTGCAACTGTTTTTAGTAAAACACTAATTAGATTTAAATTCAAATGTTGTCAATATATAGTCCTTTGGATTGCTGCATCCGAATGATAGGTAGATGCTCTTTCGATTTTAAAATGACACTTGAAGTTTAATAACATATTTTAGATATTTCACTTTAAGTATTCATATCAATCAAGTTTAATAATGTAGTCTACATGTTAAGCATTTTTTTATTTCAAAGACAATAACATTTTTATTTGAGAAATGTCCTTGGATACGTTTTCATGTCTACATTTCCACTTCAACTACTGTAAATAACTGTGTGATGTTGAGCAAGTTTCTTATCCCTTGTAAGCCTGAATTTTCTTACTGGAAAAATACTAACTACTAGAGAATTGTAGTACTTGGACTTTTTCCTCAATCAAATGAAAAATAGCTCATAACACAGGATTTGAAAGATAGTGTCCAAAAATATTACATATTAACTATTCACATTATTTAGTTATATACTTTTTCCCTATGACTATTATCATTTCTATGGAATAGTCATCTAGTATAAAGAGAGGAATTTACAGTAGCCACTTAATGAATCAAATTCTAGAATATCCATTAATATAAATGGCCAGTCCTTTTGAGGGGAGAGAAACAAAGAAGGGCAGTTATCTTTTATTGTCAATTAATAAGGTTTGTAAGTTCAATCCAAGCTATATTTGGATATTATATAATATATATAAATAGCCTACTATGTGTTATTTCCAGAATGTCCCTTTCATGGTATCATTACAGGTGACACACCAGGTTAAGACCCTTTATCTTTGTTGGAATTTCTGTTTACATATATATGTTAGAAAAAAAATCAGGAATGAATGACACACGTCAACCTAATAGAACAAATACAGATGTTTATTCCATCAATTAAATTTGAAACAATTTAAAAAATGAAGAAAATAAATAGAAATCACTCATGTTAATACATTGGTGATAAGTGTATTATTTTCTGACATATGTATATTTAATTTGTTTAAAGGAGTTGCTAAATTAAAATACTTAATTACAAAACAGTCTTTATTACTTAGAAACGTGCTGCATATTATTCCAGAATAGGAAGATAAAAAGAATCAAAGATCTACTTAAAAATTTATTTAACAAAAAGAAAAAGCAAATAAGAATTATAAATTCTGACAATTTTATGTTCTACAAAAGTGAAAAATTAATATCAAATAAAAATTATCTACTTTTATATATGTCACTAATACCTTAAGCTCTAGAATTATAAAACTGCTAATTTAACTATCCTAATTACATGAGATTACCTCTAATTCCCAAGGAGATATTGTATGGCTCCTTAAGTGGTTATTTATTTTCTTCAATGGTTATACCTCCTATTCAATACAGAAAACAAGAATTATTGATACTAAAATTATTATAATTTTGCCCACAAACACAGAGTATACCCAGTATGGAGATCAAACTTTGAATAAATAAAGTAAATAAGACAACAGCATTCACACCAAATAATTGTTCTTGTACATATCTAACTAGTTGCTTTTAGAACTCAAGTAATTCCAAGCAAGGGGGAAAAAGAAATACACACACACACACACACACACACACACACACACACATATATATATATCATCAGTCTTTCTTTAAGCCTCATCATTCTCTATTGTGCTTTAAAATATTAACCTAATTTGTTTATTAATTGAGAAAAAAAGGAACAGTATGTGTTCACCACCTCTCTTCAAGTTAAGCTGACCCAAAGGCAAAGCCATATTTTCAGAAACTATATGTTCATTATCATATCAAAGTCATCTTATTTTAACCACTTTTCACATTGAAAGTTGATCACATTTTTTATTTATGTCAATTCTTTCCCAACAAAACCATCTTAAAAATAAATCTCATATGTAGAACATCACTTCCCACTAATATATTGTAAAACAAATACATGTATCACTTTCTTTTGGGTGAGAACCATCCCAGAGCAATTCAAGAAAACCTTAATGACTCAGTTTATTACAAAAATACTTCACAAGAAGATCTCTATCAATACTGGAAGAGTCTGTGATGCACTGGAGATGCTCTGTAAGGGACACGCAGGCATAACAGAACACATTCACTTTGATACTGGAACCAAGTCCCTGCCCCATTCCCTCAATATTCTCCAGTATGGATTTGTTATTAACAACTAAAAACAACTGTTTCAAAAAGAATTCCTATGAAGGTAAATTTAATATTTTTAGGATGGTTCAAATTTATGACAGCTCTAGCTTTTATAGTTATCAATATATATAATCCCTACCTTTCCCATAATTTCTTAGTGGGGTTTGTTATTTTATTTCATTATCTATTTTATTTTACTTTATTGAGGAGAAAAATTGCATCTCTAGAACAGTTTCAGGTACAAAAGGACAGTCTAGTATAACATTTAAGAATTTGGGTTCTAAGACAGATTTGGGTTCAGATCTTGCTTCTGTATTCTTTAGTTTTTGTAGTATTGGACAAGTTACTTAATCTCTCTAAACTTTAGTTTTCTCACCTCTACAATAGGAATAATAATGACACTTGTCTCATAAGGTTGTTAGAAATATTCAAGGAATTATATACATAAAGTCCCTGCCTGTAATCATTGCTCAGAAACATTATTTTGTCAGAAAAATGAAGCAAAACCCTTATTGTCCCTAAGGGCAAGAATGGTGTTGCTTCTCCAGCCATAAAGAAGGAAAACCACATCCCTAAAGAGGTCATTGCCCATGTGGCCAAGGAGGGGCCCAAAGCCAAGGCCCCTGCTCATCCCAGGGGTGGTGGGTCTAAGACGGTACCTGAACCCCTGGCCAGGAAGATAGAGGCCCCCAAGGGCCTACCAATCCACCTTTATAATACATATAAAGATACATAGCTTTTCCTTCATTTAAGTGATCAGTAAAATTATATTTGCTGTCCACATTTTGTAACTCTTAAAATTGTAACCCTTTAAAAATTAACTTTTTTAGTCTGCTGAAAAAGTAAACAAAATATATGTATATTACATATGCATATATGAATGGTCACTTTTTTGTTATTACTGGATTTTATTTTATTTTTAAAGATTTTATTTGAGAGATAGAGGGCATGCCGGTGCACATACATGACGTGGGAGAGGGAAAGGGAGAGGGAAAGAATCTCAAGCAGAATTGGTGCTGAGCTCAGAGTCTACAGGGTGCTTGATCTCAGGACCCTGAGATCATTACCTGAACCAAAATCAAGATTTGGATATTCAACTGAATGAGCCACTTATGTGCCTTTTTTTTTTTTTTTTAACAGATTCTTTCTCTCTCTCTCTCTCTTTTTTTTTTTTTTTCAAGTAGGCTCTATGTTGGGCATGGAGCCCAACACAGGGATTGAACTCATGACCCTGAGATCAGGACCTGAGCTGAGATCAGGAGTCACTTGATAACACTTAACAGAGTTACTACTTTTTATTCGGTGTCAGGTTTAATATCCCACCAATATCCTTTTTTTGTTCCTCAAGTTTTTTTTACTTGATATGTTCATTTTGATTCCCACACAATATTAAGAGTCAGAACATTACAATACTGTGTGTAGATTCCCTGATTTCTTTATTGCATATGTGTATTAGATGAGCTACAACAAGTTTACTAGACAGATTAATAGATTGACATATTGAAGAACCTAGCTATCCATCATCTATCTATCTAACTATGTATCACCTATCTATCTATCTATCTATCTATCTATCAATCATCATTTATCTGTTTCTACCTATGTACCCACTCAGGATGTTTATAGTAGAATTTCATTTTTGGTACCACCACTATGCAAAATAATTTGAAAGTCTGTTCAATTCTATTTGTGTCTGCTTATTTCCTCTTTGTATTCCTAGAACCTAGCACGATACTTGGGATCTATTAAGTTATAAGTGAATGAATGAGTGACTATCAGTTATGTGTCTGTAATCCAGCAGTTTGTGTCATTAGTTTAATATGCAATTTAAAAAATAATTTATACAAGTGCTGCATCCTACATTTATGATTGTAGTTTAATAATGGTTTAAGTGGAAATTTTAATAGCTTCTTTGTCTTGATACTTAATTGCCATATGCTTTAGGATAAATCTACTTTATGGCAATTCAAAATTATATTTTGTTCCATTAACCTGAATAATTGGAGTTTCTATTGTTAAATGTGTCATATACTGGATATAGAAGAACAGTAGCCTCATACAGCTCTCCTTTTCTCTAATGATTTTTAAAATTTTTTTTTAGTTTTAAACACTTTTACATGCAACTAGTTGTAAGAAATAAAAAGACCTTGTATACTCTTCACCCAGTTTCCTGCAATGACAACTTCTTGCATAAATATGACACAATCTCCCAGCCAGAAAATTGACTTTGATACAATCTGTCACTTAAATTTTATGAATTTTACATATATCTGTGTGTTTATGTTTATTTTGTTCTATGTAGACTTGTATGACTACCACCACCATGATAAAGACACAGTACAGTTCATCACAAGCATCCCTCGTGCTATCTTTGCCTTCCGTCCCCTCCCCCACAACCTCTGGTGCCCACTAATCTGTTTTTCAACTTTCTGATTTTTGTCTCTTCAAGGATGTTACATAAATAAAGTCATATAGTATGCAACCATTTGATATTGTATGTTTTCACTCTTCATAACTCCTTCCAGATCCACTTAAGTTGTCATGTGCATTGTCATTCCTTTTTATTGCTGAGTAATATTCCTTGGTATGAATACACAGTTTAACTAATCACTTGTTGAAGGATATTTGGGTTGTTCCTACTTTTTATCTTCTATGAATAAATACGTATGTGATCCTAAGTCCTTACCTCTCTGGGATAAATGTACAAGAGTGTAATTACCGAGCTGTATGGTAAACTCATTAGTCTTACAAGAAACTACCATACTTCTTTTCAGAGTGGCTGTAGAATTTTATATTTCCAACAGCAATGCCTGAGTAATTTCATTTTCTCCAGAACCTTGCCAGCATTCAGTGATCTTATTTTTTATTCTAGTTGATCTGATAGGTATATAGTAATATCTCATTGCAGTTTTAATTTGCATTTTCCTAATGGTTAATGATGTTAAACAAATCTTTTCATTACCATCCACTATCCTCTTCATTGAAATGTTTTTTGTCCATTTTTTAATTGAATGTTTTTCTTCTTCCTCCCCCTGGACCACACTTGAGTTTTAAGAGTTCTTTATATATTCTAGATACAAGTCCTTTATGGAATAGATCTGTTGCAGAGAAAACTCTCCGTGGCTTTCTTTTCATCCTCTGCACAGTCTTTTACAGAGCATCTAATAATTTTCAGGAAATCTATTATTGAGCTACTAAAATGTCATGTCTCTTCTTGAAACAAATTAGCACAGAGATTAACAACAACAACAACAACAACAAAAACAATTAAAATTAGTTTTTTGTGTAGGGATTGAAAAATTGACTCAAACATTTTATCAGTTAAATTTCTAAAAGCACATAGATATGAGGAAGGTTCTAAACTGTAAGGTCTGGAACTTTAAACTGATTTTGGTAGCATGAAAACTAAAGGTTTGTTTCTGTCTTTTGATAGGTTCTGTTGCCACTGCATGTCGTGACCCAGGGGTTCCCATGAATGGGACTCGAAATGGGGATGGACGAGAACCTGGGGACACTGTTGTTTTTCAATGTGACCCAGGCTATGAGCTTCAAGGAGAAGAAAGAATAACCTGCATTCAGGTAGAAAATCGATACTTCTGGCAGCCCAGCCCACCAGTCTGTATAGGTATGAATTAAAGAATAATTAACATTTTATGAATGTATAAAACAATGAATAAAATGGGTATTGATGTTATTAAGAACAATATTCTAGTATGGTTTTATATAGGGTCTAAGATTTCAGAAATCTATGAAACTTCAAAATAATGCACAGAATTTTAAATGATCATAATTTTTCCTAAGGAAAGAGTCCAAAATTGCATTAGATTCTGAATGGTTTGAAGACCCTAACCAAAAAAAAAAAAAAAAAAAAAAAAAAAAAAAAAAACATTATAGTTCTTGAAAAATCTAAATTCTCCCTTACCTACTATATAAATGTAGTTACCCACTGCTTTTAAAATTTAAAGAATAGGTTCAGATTCTGAATTTAAAGTGGGCCAGTTCAGCACCTGGGTGGCTCAGTGGGTTAAGCATTTGCCTTCTGCTCAGGTTATGATCTCAGGGTCCTAGAATTGAGCCCCGCATTGGGCTCTCTGCTCAGTGGAGAGACTGCCTATCCTTCTCTCTCTCTCTCTGCCTGCTTCTCTGCCTATTTGTGACCTTGCTCTCTCTGTCAAATAAATAAACAAACAAATAAATAAATAAATAAATGGGCCAATTCATCTTGTGTCTCTAATAGCTATTTATTTATTTTTTTTTTTACGATTTTATTTACTTATTTGACAGACAGAGATCACAAGTAGGCAGAGAAGCAGGCAGAGAGAGAGGAAGGGAAGCAGGCTCCTGGCTGAGCAGAGAGCTCGATGTGGGGCTCCATCCCAGGACCATGGGATCATGACCTGAGCCAAAGGCAGAGGCTTTAACACACTGAGCCACCCAGATGCCCCTCTGATAGCTATTTCTTATAAGAAAGAAAATTTTATTGAAACTTAAATTTGAGTTTAGTTTCAAAGCTTTGGCTCTACAGTCAATTCATGAATACTAAAATATGGTTTTATGTTGATAATCTAAGGATTTACAGCAGCTTGGTTCATACTTCTATGTGCCTTTTGCCTCCATGGTCTGTTTTTGATTCTCCAAGTTGGACTCTAGAAAATTAAGATACCTATTATATCTCTATTGGCATGAGAAAAGTTAGCACAAAACCTGCTGTATAATCTTTTTAAAAATCTTATTACTAAGTTTTTAAAATTAAAATTGTCTTATCTGAAACAATTTACCTCAAGTGCTTTAGAACTGTCATCATGAATTTATATTAGATTTTGACCAAAGTATGTTCTCTCTATTCAAAATCTTATTTCTTTATATATTCTCCTTACTGTACTGTAAGCAACTTGAGAGAAGATTCCAAATTCATTCATTCCTTGTTCATGATTGTATTTCTTATAGTATTCAGCATATGCAACGCTAGCACATTTAGGAAACAAAACCTTATATTTATTCACTTATATCATAAATTATTCACTTAAATCATAAATGCATTTTCAGTAATCATTTCATAGTGGTTTCTGAGTCACGTGGTTATAGGAAAAGTGTTTAGTACCTCAGTAAGAAGGGAACAAACTCAAGCACTCAATTTAGATTTGTTTTACCCCCATCTTGTAACTTCATACAACTTGCAATAGTCACAAGCTCAAATTAATTAGTCATTCAGTGTGTCCTAGGCGTTGTTCTAAATATGGAGGTCTTAGCAGTAAAACACAACAGAGAAGTTCCCTGTTCTTGTGAACCTACCAATTAGTGAAGTGAAAGCTTAAAAAAAAAAAATATATATATGTATATATATATATATATTATATCTCTATTGGCATGAGAAAAGTTATATAAAAGTTATATATATATATATATATATATATTCACATCATATTTTCTACCTTTTACATGTTGGCATTTTAAAAACACTTAATGCATAAAGCAAGCCACATCTAAAGGCTCAAACCAGCCAGGGAGTAATGAAGGTTTTAGACATCTGTAGAAAATGAAACAGGTAACAAGAAAAAAGCTTATTAAAGAAACTTAAAAAAAAAAGGCACAAAATAAGTGCATAGCTTGAACCAGTTCAAATTTAGCCATATTCCCATTTTCTCTTCATTATTTCCATTTCACACGTACGTTGCTCTTCATGTACCACTGCAAGATTCTAGATCATCAATCATTGATTAATTTACATTTACTATAAGTACACTTACAAAAACAAGGACTAAAATACAGGTAAGAAACACATTTTCAAAGAAAGAGAATGAACTTTCCATTTGTTTGTTTTCTATTCATTTAACCTAGAAAACATCCAATTAAATTAAAATACCGCATTCCAAACAATTGGAATTTGACTCTCTTATAAAGAGAATCTTCATGTAAAGAAGAAATGATAGAATACTACAGACTTACTGTAGGAGTTTTTGATTTAGTGTAACTCTTCAAACTAGTTATAGGGTGTTGTTTATTAGAATTACCAGAAGGCTATATAATGTCAAGTGTTACTATGTTTAGAATCCTAAAATATCCAACAGCTTTGTACTAAATTCTAGGAAACACGAAAATACAAAACATAAAGGATGAAAGAGTTTTGTGATGGGCTATTATGAAATTCCATTTGTAGACAAGACTTTAGCTTGCAAGTACTAATTCTAGGGGAACAAATAGTGAAACACTAAATCTTTCTTAAATTGTGCAGGTTGTGAAAAGTTTTTTATGAATTACAGTGCTGTGTAATATTTTTTGGTAGGAAAAGATAGCTTGAGGAGAAGATACGCATTAGAGCTTCTCTGAAGAAGAAAATAACCTAAAAAAAAAAAGTCTGAAAAATTGCTAAGACTGCACAAATCTTGACCTCTGAAACTGATAAGAAAGAACTCCATGATTGGAAATACTATGCCAAAGATTAAACCCTGAACTTTTTAGAAACTCCATAAGTCTATGTCTCAGACCCTGAAGTATAAAGCATTTTGGTTGCATATAGAAGTAGTTAGCCTTTAAGCAAGTACCAAATAGAAGGACAGCATCTTTAAGAGAGTTAATGGAATTCATTCCAACAAAATTGACAGTGTGAAGATTACTTTGACATTTCAAGAGGAAAAGTAGTAGCACTAGATATAAAGGTAAATAATAAAGACATTAGTGTGGGTGGGCTGCAAAGTCGGTATACACAAACAAACCTAAATGGGGTTAAAAATTAAGATTGAGAAATTGTTATCAACAGTTGTCTGTGCAACTATCTCGTGAGAAACAACACCCAGAACAAACCATTTATGTCAGAATTCCATGGAACCTAACTAAAAATTTAATTCATAAATCCATTCAACTTAAGGAGAATCTTATTCTGGGTGCTTGATGATTAGATGCATAAAAATAGAAATATATTTTCCAAGTATTATTTAAAGTTTAGTATTTTTAAGGCAAAGAAAAATTTTATTTACTCAATGTTTGGAACACACAAATGTCAGATAATACCTCAGCTTGTTTCAGTGGCTTTTGTAGATTTCCAAAATCAACTATAACAATGAACTATACTGGGAAAACTTTGGTAAATAACTTAAATAATGGAATCAAAAGAATTTTTAGATGATCTTACATCTGAATTATAGTATGATCATGGAAAATATCCAGAAGATACTTAAAATATATGTAATATATTTTCCTATATCTTTTAAAAAATTTCCCTATATCTTTTGTGATAAAGGATATAAACATATAAACATATATATGGACATGTGTGTGTGTATACATCTGACAATAAAAAAGTCTAGGGTGCCTGGGTGGCTCAGTGGGTTGAACGTCTGCCTATGTCTGATGTCATGATTTCAGGGTCCTAGGATCAATCACATGTTGGGCTCCCTGCTCAGCTGGGGAGTCTGTTTCTCCCCTAGCCCCTGCTCATGCACTCTCTCTCACTCACTCTCTCTCTTTCAAATAAATAAAATAAAATCTTAAAAAAAAAAAAAAAAGGCCAATGTTCCCTGTGAAAGATAAGGAGAATTGAAACAAATTTGCTCTCCTGGGCTCCCAAATTACACATAATGCCACTACTGTAGTTTGAGGGGGCAAAAAAAAAAAAAAACACACACACAACATTTTGCTGTCATTCTGTCTTTTATACATATATACATATATATGTACATTTTCCATTATTACACATATTTTTGTAATTTTTTTGTAAATTCACATGTAAGTTTATAAATTCTAAAGGCAAAATATGCTATTATTTTTATCAAAATACAAGGTACAAATTAGATTGTTCACTCATCCCATTTATTTTTACTATTTTCTTAATACAAGGAGCCACTAGCAATTTCACAGACTTCTATGGAATGTGTAGTATGTGCTGAATCCCAGGTTTAAAACATCATACAAGACACAGTCTTGGGGCGCCTGGGTGGCTCAGGGGTTAAAGCCTCTGCCTTCGGCTCAGGTCATGATCTCAGGGTCCTGGGATCCAGCCCCCGCATTGGGCTCTCTGCTCAGCGGGGAGCCTGCTTCCTCCTCTCTCTCTCTGCCTGCCTCTCTGCCTACTTGTGATCTCTGTCTGTCAAATAAATAAATAAAATCTTTAAAAAAAAAAAACACACACACCCTCTTTAGCTTACAGATTAATGATGAATGCAGACACCTGAATGTAATATTTAAGTACGTATGGTGAGGAAATTGATGGAGATAGAGGTTGTTGTGCATATGAGAGAAAGTTGAAGAGAGCTGATTTAGAGGCCAGGTTGGGAACTTCCAGGAAAACTTTGTGGAGGCAGTAGCAAATCCTGAAACATTATAGAGTTCTATTCATGCAGAGGAGAAAAAACATTTCAGCAGAAATGGATAGCATTGGGTCGCCTGGGTGGCTCAGTGGGTTAAAGCCTCTGCCTTCGGCTCAGGTCATGATCCCGAGGTCCTGGGATCGAGCCCCGCATCGGGCTCTCTGCTCAGCAGGGAACCTGCTTCCTCCTCTCTCTCTGCCTGCCTCTCTGCCTCCTTGTGATTTCTGTCTGTCAAATAAATAAATAAATCTTTAAAAAAAAAAAAAGAAAGAAAAAGAAATGGATAGCATGGGCAACCACATAGATGTGCCAGGAACTAGAAGGAGTTTGATAGTATCTGAGCATAAATTATGTGTCTAGAGTGGTGGTTGATACAATTGAGAAGGTTGCAAGGATCAGGTCATAAAAACTGATTTGGAGTTGGGGCATTATCATGCAGGCGATGTGAAACAACTGCAGAATTATATGCATAAGCATAGTATGATTAGGCGTTTTATTGGGAGAAAGATGAATTAAAGGAAACCAGAGGCATGGGAAACAAGAAGCCACTGCAATAATTCAGGAGGTAGGTAAGAATTAGATCTAGAAATATGGTAGCAGGGAAGGAAAGAGGAATAGGTTGAAAAATATCTATGAGGATCTGTAACTTAAGAGTCTTGATTGTACCTCTTGATAGACTGGTGCATGGATGAAGCAAAGAAAAGAGAAGAATCTTAAGCCTCTAGCTTGGGAATATAGATGGATGACAGAACTAATCAAGCAGCTTAGAAATGCAAAAGAAGAAACAAATTTGAGTTGAGGTTTGGATATGTCAGATGCTCTGTGTTTGATGTGCCTGTATGTTATCAGGTAGAGATAGCTAGTGAGCCTTTGGGTATATGGCTTAGAATTTGAAAATTGAATATGTTCAATATGGAAAAACGTAAAGGACAGAAATCAGAGATGACTAGGAAAAGAACTCAGGAGAATACTATAATTTTAAGATGAAGTAGAAGAAGACACATATTGCAATAAAACTGAGGTCTGTACAAAGACAATAGAAGAAAATTAGAAGTGGAGTTCCAACAAGGAGAGTGAATTTAAGGTGAAAGTCAACCCTGAAGAAAGGCTGCAGATATGACGAGAAATATAAAATGAATCAATACAAAAGGCATTCCAAGCTAGGCTAGGAAGTGATTGTGTTGGAGGCAAGGATGCTGAGGGAGATAGCAATGTTTGGAGAGGGAACAAGAGGTGCGAAGAACCTAATAAAGCATCTAGAGTCCATAAGGAACAAAAGGGCTATTGTGTCTCTGTAAATACAATTTAAAAGAAAAACAATTTTAAACCCAAAGATAAGTTTTCTCAGGATGAAGACTTAGCTGCTTTTCTTGGAGATTTTTTTTTTTTTTTCCTGGTGATGAACTGCTTTGTTAATCATGTTAGTCTACCTATAAGTAAATACAGCACCCAGGTGAAGAAAGAGCCAATGAGATTAGACCTCCTTTTTAAAAGACGTCATTGTAAAATAAAACAAAAACAAAAACAAAAAAACCCAACAAATCATAAATAAGGAAAGACTTCTATTTATAAAGAACTATTGCAGTTTGGGTATTGTCAGGGGAACCATTGTGATAGGGAGAACAGGGTGACCCTAAGATCTACAAGCATCTCCTCAGGAGGTATTGTGTGATGGCTCAAGAATGAGGGTGGATCAGAGTTCAGGGGCTCTGAGGAAGGATGGAAGCCTAACCAAAGTTTGGTTATGACCATGTTATTCTGATTAATGAGTATGAATTCAGCTAATCATTTGAGTTAAAGAACGGGAATATATAGGGTCTTATCACAGGAAAATAAGGGAGTTTCTTTAAAGGATCCTACGTAAGACATGCTAAGTGAGTTTTATCTTAGTCATACAGGGAAGTGTGGTTCCTCACAGTAAGGCCATTTAACCAAACACAAAAGGGTGAAGGCATTTCTTCATCATTGGGTAAACCTCAACATTTTCAGTTGAAAAAAAAAAAAAGTGAAAATAAACTGGTCATAAGGAACTCTGTTTTATTTTTTGGATGAAAGATTTCTGAACATGTCTGTGGACAAAGGGGATTAATCCAGAGAGTCTGAAGGTGATAAATGAACCAAGATTCCAGAGAAGGAAGAGCGATTATGTGACCTGGTTGAGGGTATTATCCTGATTAATAGGAGGGAATCTATACTCTCTGATTATAGAGAAAAATATTCAGGAGACACAAATTTGAAGAGGGAAAACTATAGAAAGCTGGCATATTTATGTCTAATCATTTGATAAAATCTACAAAGATGTGCAGATGATAGGTAAGCACTGGTGAATAAATTAAGTCTGAGCAAATAAATATCCTCAGTAGAGTAGGAGCTAAAGGCATCTACTGTCACTGAGATGCTGAGGTAAGGGTAGTGGAGGGGCATGCACTAGTGGAGGAGAAATGCACTAGCAAACATCCATAATTTACATGGCAGATATTACCAAATTATAGTGATGATTTTGCATATCTATACTCAGGCAAAGAACAGAGATCTGCAATGTTGCTAGAACCAAAACTTTCCTTCTTCCAAAACTGGCTCGATGCTGTCAAAAGGAACTAAAAAGTCTGATAACTGAATGATAAAATTTATATGAGAAAACTATAATTTTAAAACTCAAATAAGAGAAGAATGTTGGTGTGCTGATTATATGTCTGAGATATCATGAGAACATGGTCTGAATCTTTCTCTCCTGTGTGTGTGTGTGTGTGTGTGTGTATTTATATCTCCACTGTCCCACTCTACCACTGGAGTTGTTCCTATCTTCATGGCTCTATTTTTTCTGAAGCTGCCAATTCTATATGATATATTATTTTCGATCATAAACTGTTAAACACAGACTTCAACAATAATCCCTTAAAGAATGTGTTCTTTGAATTTCCCTGACACATTTTAGAACCTCTTCAGTGAAGTGTTACAGAAACCTTTGTTTGGGGCTGTAATAACTGTAGTATCTGTCTATTTTCATCAACAAGTCAGACAACTAGAATTTAGGGAGATGAAAACATGCAGTATAAGAGTGTTTTGTTGTACAGTGCTGCATGTTCACAGATAATTATCTATTCTCACTCATTCACTATTGTCAAAAAATATTCCTCCATAATTACATTTTAAGAAGGTACCAGGGAAGACGTGAAAATGAGCCAAGTATCTCATGTCCCATTATTCTACTTCTTATTAGAGATTTTGTTTTGCTTTGTTTTGTTTCTAACTTTTCCTCGCAAGCCTCATATTTGTTCTCAGCAACCATGGAAAAACCATCTGTACCCTTCTTCTCAATGCTTACCTTTTTTTTTTTTTTAAGATTTTATTCACTTACTTGAGAGAGAGGGAGAGAGAAAGAGAGCATGAGAGAAGGTCAAAGGTCAAAGGGAAAGTAGACTCTCCTCTTAGCAGGGAGCCTGATACGGGACTTGATTCCCAGACTCCAGGATCAACTGGAGTCGAACCAACTGAGCCACCCAGGCACCCAATGCTTATCTTTTACATGAAACAAAGTAGTATTAGAAAGGGAGAAAAGTATATGTGTAATTTCTTCTTGTCTTTTGAAGCCAGTGAAGAAGATAAATTCAATGTAACTATGTACATATGTCTTTAATAACTTCATGGTCTTTCTTGAAAGACAATACAGTATTCTCAACCATCCAATACTAGAAAAACTCAGATGTGTATGAAATCTTCTGAATTTTTTAGAGATGTGTTTACACAAATATTGATAGCTAATAAATTTTGTTCATCACTTAAGGGTTTGTTTGTTTGTTTAAATTAAAGCACCCTGTGGAGGCAATTTAACAGGATCTTCGGGCTTTATTCTTTCACCAAACTTCCCTCATCCATATCCTCATAGCAGGGACTGTGACTGGACCATCACCGTCAACACAGACTATGTTATCTCCTTGGCATTTATCAGGTGAGTTCTTGTACATTTCCACATTTTAAAAAAATCTTTTCTTGTCATTTTACCTTAGCATTTACACTAGGCAAAGTTTTTTTCTTTTTTCTGTATATGATATTTTAATTAATTTTCATTAATTCCAGTACTAATGCTTTGCAATCAGCAGTTTGTAGCCTTCTGTAATAGTACAGAGGCCAGTGTAGTTTTGAAGGCTAGTGGGTGAGCCTCTTCACCAGATTTCAGTGTAGAGGAAGCATGCTAAAGGTCAAGTGGTTTATTGTCTTTCACGAAATGTGATCTCTTTATAACCTTTCCTCTCTCCTGTATTTATCATTGCAGCTTCAAAAAATTCAGTTTTTCCCAAACTTCAAGATGGAAAGGTCAATATTTCCAGGATATTTTTCTCCTATTTGTGTGCCACCCAAAATCTTTTTGTAGCAATCTCAATACCCCTATGTGCAACATTACCTTTCAGCTTGTGAAAACATTTATTCTACCTGTTATTTTTATGGTGATCTCATTAAGTCAAGCTAACGGAGAAGAGATGCATCATTCCCATATGATTTCTCAGCATAAGCTGTCTCATGATAGAGCTTTACATGGGAGTGTTCCAGAATTTACATTTGTCAGTTAGTAAGGTCAGTAGCTGGGTAAGTTTAGTAATGAAATAGCAGAGGATTCAGCTTCCTGTGTGGGAAAGAAGGTGGCTGACTTTGAGCTCAAACTCTGCCACCACATTCTGTGTTACCTTGAGATAGGTTATTTTTTGGAATAAACCTGTTTCTTCACATGGAACTTACACCTATTGTCACAAAACCTGGTCTAACATTTTCCCTTAATATTTCAAGGGGAGGGGCTAGGAATCAGCAATTCAAAGAGTTCTTTAAGTAGAAAAGTTCCTAACCTTCAGTGTCCAAGATTGATCTGCTTGGCTCTAATAACACAATCCCTCCTGCTGGTGTGTTAAAGCTGCTTGGTATTTATGCAAAATATTAAGGTTCAATATGTACTCTTTTCCCTAATATATTGAAACCAGGTTTAAAAACAGTTTAAACTCATAAAAATTTATAAAAGTGCACATATGCAGACTTTTTATTTCTATAATTTGTAGTAATACATTGAGAATTGGTAGTAACAAAGTAACAGTAATGACAATGTTAGTTATATGCCAGGACCCAGCTATAAGACAACTTGCTGAGGTTATTATACTCATTTTTACAGTTGAAGAAATGGCAGTACAGACATTAGAAATGTCAATTTGAATGATATAGGCCTTAGTGGGCTTGCGGAATTATAGTAGTTAATAAATGAGTGGTGGAAGGCTGTATTAGATGAAACATGTGACCTAAATTTGATTTCCAGCTGTGTCATGTATTATGTGACCCTTGGGAGATCACTGACATTCAGGGCCTTCGTGTACTCATTGGGAAAATGGAAATTATAATCCCTTCCTTATACTACAGGATTATTGAGAAGACCAAGTTAATATTTATGAAATTGCCTTATAAAATAGAATGTACTCTACCTTTTTTTTTTTTTTTCAGGAGAAATAGTCATTAGAGCTAAGATTTTGTTTTATTCTCATTTTTAAAGAAGTTACAAAGTAGTATTTTGAAGTACTTATTTAGGCCCAAACTAGAAATTAAAAACAAATGGGCTTCATTCCATTGTTAAATAGGCTTTTGGGTTTCTGAGGATAATACATACAGCTATATCATTTATAAAGCCCTTGCGTCTAGTGATTCTGCCAACAATGACCTAGGTAAGGTAGTTGTAATGCTCATTAAATCTTAATGTTGAAAGAAAAGTAGTTCGGAAATATTGTGTTTTGACCCAGAAGAAGGGTAATAAGTAACAAAATAAGGCCTTATCTTTTGATTTTTCCTAAATTACACGAAAATTACCAAAATTTAGGCCTTACATTCCACCAAAAGATTTCAAGAGGAATTAACTGATTTAGCTTTAATGAAGATAGATATTGAATAAATTAAACAATAGAACAGTGTGGTGGTCCCCTAAATTTCTCATGTTATGAGGCACCTTATTTATTAAAAGTTTGGAAACCATGTATCATACCAGTCTTTCTTCACTGTTTATGCACAAGTAAACTACCTGGATTCCTGTCCTTTATACATACATAAGTAAAGACTTAGAAGTGTGGAAATTTAACCTCTATAAACTCAGTAGATTTGCAAAGAATATTTCTTACCTAACAAGTTTCTTATTTATATGCAAAGATGATGAAATTTGACAAGATAATTTTTTCACTGATCCATATTTAACAATTACAAGCTTTACTATTTTTATTTAATATCATGAACTTTTTGACTTTCCTTAATGACCCAACTGAGTTCATTCTTCTCTTTGCTACAGTATGAGCTAGGTAATAGACAAATGATTACATGTCTTATGCTTCTAAATATTTGTGTTCTGTAATCATTAGGGGACAAGTCTCATACTTTTGAAGGTTGTTAAGGCAAACCTGGAATATCAAAATATTGATTTGAATAATTTACATCCTGAAATGTCCTTATTTACACATTATTCAATTTTGACAAACAGGGTGTTGGTATGATTTCTCCTACATCAAGTTCTAAAAGAAGAAATTATATTTACTTTTGGGAAAAAAAGAACACCTAATACAATGTGCAGGAACTCATTTGAGTAATTTAAATGTGAATTTTGCATTTCAAACTTTTGCTTGAATTGGTTATGTAGAGTTGAATTTTAAACAGCAAATATGCTTGTAAATTTTGAAGTTCAAGTCAAATAACATCATTGACAAAAGAAAAAAGAGGTTGTGTTTTCATACTGCAAGACATCTGGATGAAAAATTTTTAAAATAGATGTCCTCCAGATTTTACGTATATAAAGTACCTTATATGAGGATATGTAGCTACCAAGGGCAGAAGCAAGGCTTCAACGTATCTCTCTGACTCCAAACTCTGTACCCTTTCATTAGAAATTGCCTTACTATCATTGTATTCCCTGTAGACATAGTGATAACTTAGAAAATTTGGAAATATCAAGATGTCTTTTCTCTTTTCTATTGCTTTAATATTCATATTCAATGTGTTGTTGCCAGGTAAATTTTCAACTTAGTTTACATTGCCAAAGTCTGTTATTTTTAAAGATATTGACTGAATAATATATGTGAGTATTGACTACTATACTTAACACCTTAGTAGTAATCATTCCAATTCTTTTTCTCTCCTTCTCCCTCTCTCTCTTTTTTCAGTTTTAGCATAGAACCTAACTATGACTTTCTCTATATATATGATGGACCAGACAGTAATAGCCCACTGATTGGAAGTTTTCAAGACAGCAAGTTACCAGAGAGAATAGAGAGCAGCTCCAATACTATGCATTTGGCTTTTCGGAGTGATGGATCTGTTAGTTACACTGGATTTCATTTAGAATATAAAGGTAAATGTGAACATTTGATTCCAGCAACATGATTTGGATTGTATTTTATACAGGAGAATAATTCTGCATTGGCCATTGTCAGTTGTCTGTGTATTTCTTAATGCAGACTACCTAGAGTTCATCTTATAAAAGGGCTCTCACTATAGACTTTTCCTATCAGTGAGAAGGAAATTAGCTTTTCCCAGATTACTACCAAAGGAAATATATCAGACAAACAAATTAGCAATTAGTACACTGTGGTAGTTGGCTAAAACCATAAAATATTAAAAAAAATTTTTTTCAAGCTGAAGATTCATCTTTGTTTGGAGACTACTCTCAGTGATAAGGAGAATGAAGTATACTGATAATTACATTTCAGAAAATGTCCAAAAATATTTGAATGTGTCAGTATTCAGAACAGGGAGAATAAAAAATACTGATAATAATAATATTTTAGAATATTTCTGCAAGCATTTAAATGAATTACAATGCTTTGGATGTTTATAAATACATTTTTCTTAACATTTTTGATTCTATTTATACATTTTTATTTTATTTATATATTTTATATATTTTTTTATTC
This sequence comes from Mustela nigripes, assembly GCF_022355385.1. Lineage (NCBI taxonomy): Eukaryota > Metazoa > Chordata > Mammalia > Carnivora > Mustelidae > Mustela > Mustela nigripes. The sequence goes on along the minus strand of NC_081559.1, from coordinate 171,671,603 downwards.
TATGACTATGAGGAAAAAATAGATCTTAGTTGTTTAAATCTAAAATTTATTTTTTCAATAACTGAGTTCCAAAAGGATATACTGATAATTTATCTCAAGTTATCAATTGAGTACTAAAAATACAATTTTAGATTGATTACCACTTGGCTTTTTATCATTATGAAATATTTTCAATAACTGAAGTTTATACAGAATAACAAGACAAACTCCCTAATATCTACATCCAACTTGACTAACCTTAAAATTGTGTCATATTTGCTTCAGATCTCTTTATTCCTATCTTAAGAGATATAATATTAAATATACAATTGAAACTCCTTTTGTATTTGCCATGGAACAGGGGGTATGTCTCTTCAGGTCTATCAAAAGAAGTAAGGATTAATTCCACAACTTGACATGGCATGGTTTAAGGAAGGTTTTCGTAGGGAAAGGGAAAACTCACAAATTAGCAATATATAGAGGCTTGGGATTCTCCAATAGTGCCAACAAAATTTGGGAATGCGTGCCAAGGCCATGCTATCTAGTGGATATAGACATGATGTGGATTTTATTACAATGGAAAGGCTGAGCCCTCTATGAGTCTCTCGTCTTACAGAGGAAAGTAAGAAAATGGCCTTGTCAGTGAAAGATTTTATAAGCTGCTTGATACCAGACAGTGAGGATTTGGGTTGCCAGCTATTTATTGGGGCTCTCTGCAAATACTCCAAGCCAGAGGACTCTGGAGAATTTTAGGCCTTCTAACTATGGGTTAGGAAGTATTGGTCTTATGGAAGGTTGAACTTAGACACCATACCGAATTCTCCATGTGGAAGATTACATGGAGAGTAATACACCAGGCAGACAGGACCCAGTGAACTGGCTATCTAGGCAGACCATTATGAGTATTCTACTATAACTTTGTTTTACCACTATAACTTTAAGGTAGCTATGAGGAAGGTAGAGTACCCCCTTCTTATCCTTCTTCAAAATTGTCTTGATGTCTCTTAACCTTTTTAACTTCTATTTTGATTTTAGAATTATGTTCTCTCTGCTTGTTGAATTTGATGGGGACTGCATTGTATTTATAAATTATTTAGAAGGATGTATGATATTTAATCTTTTCATCTATTATAAAGACATATCTCTCAGTTTACTCATACCTTCCTCATTGTTCTTCAGTAATAGTTTATAATTTTCTTTATAAATCTTTCACATCTCAATCTTAAATGTCTTGTAGTTTCCATTATAACTAATCATATCTTTATTAGATTTTTACTGGTTGTTGCTAATACCTGGATTTTTGTAATTACTTAGTCTCTAGGAAACTGGCTTAACTTTCATTAGTTATCATAATTTTTCTATGGACTTTTTTGGATTTTCTATGCCAGCAATGTCAGTTCTGCTTTGTTTCACTTTGTTTCATTTTTCTAATCTATATGCTCCCCAACCCCTCACTCCCTTGGCTTAATGATCAGGATGAGAAATTCAGTACCACATCAAATTAAAACAGTGATGGTCATTGTTCTGTCATTACTGATTTTTTTTTTTTTTGGTCATTACTGATTTTAAAGAGAATGCATCTAATGTTTTATCTCTGAGTATAATATTTACTCTTGGTTGGCTAATGTTAATAAGGCTAACATTTTTTTGACTCATTGTTTTTGGGGACATTTCAAGGTTATTTACATATAAAAATCATTTACCTCTATGAGTGTAGAAGTTTTCGCACAACAGTGTTAAGTAATTGGCTCAATCATGTGGCAGAGCTAAGATTTGATTCAGAGTGGACTCCAGAATCGAGATTCTTATCCAAAATGTTACACTATCTAGGTATATATTTTGTCAATTTTAAGAAGTTCCCTTCCATTCCTGATTTACTAAAAATTGCTTAATCATAATGGGATTTAATTTTATCAACTTCAGGATGCCTGGGTGGCTTAGTTGGTTAAGCCTCTGCCTTCGGCTCGGGTCATGATCCCGGGGTCCTGAAATCCAGTCCCATATTGAGCTCATTGCTCAGCAAGGAGCCTGCCTTTCTCTCTGCTTGCTTCTCCCCCTGTTTGTGGTCTCTCTCTCTCTCTGACAAATAAATAAAATCTTAAAAAGAAATTGTGAACTGCTTTTTCATCAGCTATTGAAAATATTATAAGGTTTTCCTTTGTGAAACTCTTAATTTGGTGGATTTTATTATACTTTTTCTAAAATTAGAACATCTTCACATTCATAGGATTAAAGTGATTTCTTTTTTCTGTTTGTTTTTATTATACTTTGCTGATTTCAGTACACTAAAATATTGAATTTTTGTAATTATGGTATATATTGCTATGGGCTTATTACCAAGGATTAAAAATTCATTATCTTGGATCTCTTACCATGAGGTTAGTCTATAATTTTCCTTCCTTATAATTATCTTTTTCTGGTTTTGATCAAGATTATGCAAACCCCTAACTTTGGGAGCATTCTTATTTTTCTAGAAATAGTTTGTATAAGATAGGAATCATCTGTTTCTTAAACATTTGCTATAAATTCCCTGTAAAAAGAGGGACTTGGTGATTTGATGCAGTAGAATCTTAGTGGTTATATATCCATCCAGGTTTTCTACTTTATCCTAGTTCTTTTTTTAAGATTTTATTTATTAATTTGACAGGGAGAGATCACAAGTAGGCAGAGAGGCAGGCAGAGAGAGAGGGGGAAGCAGGCTCCCCGCTGAGAGAGAGCCTGATGTGGGGCTTGATCCCAGGACCCTGAGATCATGATCCAAGCCGAAGGCAGAGGCTTAACCCGCTGAGCCATCCAGGCATCCCTATCCTGGATTTTTGAAAGTCTGTTGTCTATTATTTTCATCCCTCCAAGCTTTCAACTGTAGTGGGATAAACATATTTGCAGTATTTTCTTACTTTATTTAGTGTTTTATGTTTTTATTAACATTGCTTAGTATGTGTGCTAATATTGCTTTTATTCATAGTATTTATTCCCTTCTATTCTCTCTGATGCTTTACGTTTTTTCTAGTTTATTGAAATCAATACTTAACTTATTAATATTCAGATTGTTGTCTTCTAATATGCACTTCTGTGGCTATAATTTTTTTAAGTATTACTTTACCTGATTTGCAAAAGTTTAAAAGTGTAGAGCTTCATTAGTAATCATTCTAAACTTGTCCTAATACACTGCATTATAATTTTTTTTCTGCTTACCAGCTACTTAGAAATAGTGTCAGTTATTATCTACCTATACTTAATGATACATTTTCAATTTACTTACACTGTCATAAAAGGTGTATGATTCCAATTTCTGGGCATGACTGCTGGATGGCCTGTGGTATGGGCAATTATTATGCCTGTCCCTGTGTGCCAGGCAAGAAGAGCACCATTTAATTGATGGGTGAAGGTTTTTATATATATCCATTAAGTTAAGCTCTTTAATTGTATTTCTCAAATATTTATATCCTCACTGTTTTTTAAAAAATTACCTTGGTTGAGCAATCTTGGACATATTATTGTAATTCTTTTTTTTTTCCTTTAAACTTTGACCATTTTTGTTTTACATATTATGGAAACTTATTTTGGGGTACATAGGAATTATACTTTTCTTTTCTTTACTGGTACATTTAATTTACTCCATTTATATTTATTTGACTTTTAGATCTTATTTTGTGCTTTCTACTCCTTTTTTCTTTTCTTTTTTTTAAAAGATTTATTTATTTATTTATTTGACAGAGAGAAATCACAAGTAGATGGAGAGGCAGGCAGAGAGAGAGAAAGGGAAGCAGGCTCCCCGCTGAGCCGAGAGCCCCATGTGGGACTCGATCCCAGAACCCCCGAGATCATGACCTGAGCCGAAGGCAGCGGCCCAACCCACTGAGCAACCCAGGCACCCTATACTCCTTTTTTCTGTAATTTCATTTTTCTTCTCTCAAAGAGCCATATAATCACCAGATACTTTCTTGTTTTTTTGCATGCTTTTTTACCATATGCACCCCGATTTACTCCACTAACTCCCCACACATACACTGAAATACGGGTTCTTAAGAGCAAGAACTCTGTTATTCACTGCTGTACAATTAGTGTCTTACAATAATGCCTACACATGACTGTGTGCTAATTATTTGATTGGTTTTGAGCAGCTACAAGAGGTATTTTCTCTTTTAAATCAAGTCACAATTAGAGACATAAACTAATAACGTTGGAATGTAAGAAATCTTGGAGATACATTTCTGTCCTGCATTTTATAAAGATAACTTGGCTCCTTAATAATATCTTCTTGTATCTACAAGCTAATAGGTTTCTAAATAAGACCTATTGGAAGGGAAAAGAAAAAGGAGAGGAAAGAGGGAAAAAGAAAGGAGAGGAGAGGAGAGGAGTGGGGAGAGAAGAAAGAAGGAAGGAAGCAGGCAAGGAAAGAAAAAAAGAGAAAAACGTAAGCCAGTTGGTACAGATAGGTCCTATTGTAAACCATTTCCAGAGGTCATGAGGAGAAAAGATACCGGAAAAATGCCGCCAATTCTACGATGCTCGAATGCTGGAATCGATGGTACTGATCGATTCCAGCATTATGTCTTATGGAAACTGGAATTGAGCTCACAGTACTTCCTCTACCTAACATCCCAGATAGCCATTCCTAAATCCATGTAGTTAATTAAGCACTTGAGATAAAACCTACTCTCTCCATTTTTCTTAGCTAACTGTATGTGCATTCCTATTTCCCAGCTTGATCCATTTCCATGTCCCATTATTTCAAAAACCTATGATTTATGCTGCCTTAGGAAAAGGGCCACAAATGCAAATTTTTTAAAAGATGAAACTGTTCATTATGTTCCTACTCTATTCTAGGTACAATGATCAGCTCTTTTTTTGTTTTGTTTTTAAGATTTTATTTATTTATTTGACAGAGAGAGATCACAGGTAGGTAGAGAGGCTGGTGCCCAGAGAGAGAGAGAGAGGGAAGCAGGCTCCCCGCCGAGCAGAGAGCCCAATGTGGGACTTGATCCAAGGACCCTGAGATCATGACCCGAGCCGAAGGCAGTGGCTTAACCCACTGAGCCACCCAGGCGCCCCTGATCAGCTCTTTTTAATGAATTATCTCTATCCTTCCTGTGAGCGGGCACACTTATAAATGCAACAAAAATACTAAACAACAGAATTAGGCGATAAATATTGCTATGCATATTTTACAAATGATATGACTAAGGATCAGATTATTAAAAAGAGTTAAAGGAATTGACAAATTATTTTTATTAACATATAATGTATTATTTGACCCAGGGGTACAGGTCTGTGAATCATCAGGCTTACACATTTTACAGCACTCACCATAGTATATACCCTCTCCAATGTCCATAACCCAGCCACCCTATCCCTACCCCCACCACCCAGAAACCTTCAGTTTGTTTCTTTTTTTTTTTTTAAAGATTTTATTTATTTATTTGACAGAGAGAGATCACAAGCAGGCAAACAGGCAGGCAGAGAGAGGGAGAGGACGAAGCAGGCTCCCTGCAGAGCAGAGAGCCCAATGTGGGACTCGATCCCAGGACCCTGAGATCATGACCTGAGCCAAAGGCAGCGGCTTAACCCACTGAGCCACCCAGGTGCCCTTCAGTTTGTTTCTTGAGATTAAGAGTCTCTTAGGGTTTGTCTCCCTCTCGAATCCATCTTGCTTCATTTTTTTCCTTCCCTAACCCCCCACTACCCTCCCCTGCCTCTCAAATTCCTCATATCAGAGAGATGACATGTTATTATTACTACTAAGAATAAAGGCAAATAAAAATATAAAAGTACAGAGAGAAAATCATAATCAATCATGCCATGAATTCAGTCTTTCTCCCTGGACCCTACAATTACTCCCCACCATGCTCAGCTACTACACCAATACCCACTTACACACAATTCCATGAAGTCTTATTTTTATACTCTGAAGAGTATTTCTTTCTGATGTTAGTATAGAGTTTGTGACACTCCCTCAATCCAACCTAATTAATTCTCTGGAGTGATCCTCACAGTTTTCATCCATGGGGAGTTTCCATTCCTCACTTTAGGATCCCCAGGGTCTGCCTTTTACACCAGCCTCCCTATGTTTCTTATCCTATTTCAAAAAAAAAAAAAAGTTACCACTTTAATTGTCTAGTTTATTAGAGCTAATAAAGTGGTCCTTATGCCTATTTCTGCCATAGAGTGACGCCTTAGAATTTTCGTATAATTTTCAAATAAACTGACATATGCATTGAGGCTCTCTATAGTAAAAAGTTTTCCCTTGTCATTTATAATACATGCCCTTTACCATCACTTGAACACGTGCTGTTGGCACTGAAAAGTAAAGCGTTTAGTCTTGACTCATTCTAAACACATGTTTTTAGTAGACCTTTCATTTAAAAGCAACACCTCCATCTATTAGAGCTCACACCAGATTATAGTTACAACTGCTTGGGTTCAGATCTTTCCATTTCCCCCTTGAAGATGGACACTGAAACTTATTTTTATTTGTGTGCAAATAAACAGAACTTGTGCAATGAACCAATGCTGTTTTTGAACATTATAAAAACACAGGCCTGCTAACATGGATTCTGGAAGGAATAGTACTTTACACTTACGTAAACAGAATTGTGGATATGCTTTTATTTTGTAGACAATAGTAAACTGGAGCAGAGAAGTCGAAGTTTGGGGCCGAAGGGGAGATATTTGGCTAATTTTAAAACAATATCTCCACAAAGAGTTTAAATCAGGCCTAGTTTCCTCTGTAATTTCAGTGAGATACAATATTAACAAATTTACAATGGGATAATATTTAGAGTTTAAACAGTGCTCTCATTTGCATTGTTTTAATTTTAATATTATTTTAATATTAAGACCATTTGAGATTATGATGTTAGTAAGTACGATTTAAGTATTCATAATTATAACATTTATACAAATGACTCATATAGTAGTAATATTTGTATTCTTTTAACAAAATATATTGATTCTGATGGAGAGAGAATATACACAGTTTTGTGCTGCTGAAGGGGACCTCCTGGCAGCTGGTGCTTTAGCTGGCAGGGGATACCAATTTATAGACACCAATATGTACAGCGGAAGACTTATGACCAGTTGTTTATATATGGTGTAAGTTAGCCACCTGCTCCAAGAACCTTAACAGTCTCATAAATTACATTCTAAATTAACATACCAATTTAAGTTAAGATATATTTTTTTCACAGAACAACTTATTACATTGCAATGTTACCCTGAGGTGTTCTGGGGGCAATCATTTAATTTCCATTGCAGAAATACTTTCCAAAATAAAAGAGATACATGTATGGCTTATCCTTATTCTCTAAAGTACCTTGGGACATCTGGCCTTAGATGAACTCTTACATTTACAATAGGGAGGCCTCTTAGGACTGGTTATGATCAGATGAGGGAAATATAATGCATATACATTTGAAGGGTGCTTAGTTCTTAGTTGCTGAATTCATGCTAGTTGGTATATATCCATGCACACATTTCCACTGTCTTGGAAATAACAGGCAGTTGGATATTATATACTCTGGTCATCCTTCAAAACCAAAAATAACACATAACTACTTTTGATTATACACAGACACATTATTCATAATAATGGTCCCTTCGTGAGCATACAGCATTATGTGGGAACAAATTTTGAAGTAAACATCCCCCCTTTTTAAAAGATTTTATTTATTTATTTTTGAGAGACAGAAAGATCACAAGTAGGCAGAGCAGCAGGCAGAGGGAGAAGCAGGCTCCGCACTGTGTGGGGAGTCAGATGTGGGGCTCTATCCTAGGACCCTGGGATCATGACCTGAACCCAAGGCAGATGCTTAACAAACTGAGCCACGCAGTTGCCCTAAAGTAATCTCCTTTTTAAAATAAAAATATTGATGGTTCTTCTTCTCTTAGAAAAAAAAAAATGTATTTATAAATCAGTCATTACCTATGAATTCAACAAATAGAATTATCACCATGTCTTGTGCAAACTATGATAAAAGAAATTTCATAGTGTTAGAGATAGGCCATATTAACTCAACACCTGTCTATTTTCAGGAACAAAGTAGAAATAAGCATAGTAAAGCTTTCATTTTTCCAACAGAATCTTCAAGGCACAGTTTATGGCTTTCTAATGCCACTTTTTTTTTCATTAAAATAAGTATGTAGGAAACTTTAATTACCTGTAGAAAAATTCTGAAAAATAAATGCTTTTAAAAATTTCTTTAGGGGTGCTTGGGTGGCTCAATGGGTTGGGCCTCTGCCTTCAGCTCAGGTCATGATCTCCGGGTTCTGGGATCGAGTCCTGCATCAGACTCTCTGCTTGGCGGGGAGCTTGCTTCTTTCTCTCTCTCTCTCTGCTTAACTCTCTGCCTACTTGTGATCTCTCTCTGTCAAATAAATAAATAAAATCTTTAAAAAAAAATTTCTTTAAAAACCATGTGTAAGGGGCACCTGGGCGGCTCAGTGGATTAAGCCTCTGCCTTCAGTTTAGGTCATGATCCCAGGGTCCTGGGATAGAGCCCCAAATCAGACTCTCTGCTCAGCAGGGAGCCTGCTTCCGTGTCTCTCTCTGCCTGTCTCTCTGCCTACTTGTGATCCCTCTCTCTCTCTCTGTCAAATAAATAAATAAAATATCCAAAAAAAAAAAAAAACCCATAGATAAGACATGTTTTATTGCTTATGCTTACTTCTGTCTTGCAGCAGACATCTTATATGCTCTATTTGGAGAACAGAAGGCAAGGAGTCTTTTGCTGAGGATCCATTCAGTAGGCAAACTACTATGAAAGCAAATAAACTTAATTACTCATAAAAATAATACTATCAACCTGTCTGCCTCACAATTTTTTTCAAAAATGCAAATCTCCTTTCCATCTACTGCCTAGACCTTTGCATAAGGATTCTCTAGGTGTTTCCAAAATTTCCAGATAATTGCTATGGCAGACCTGGAAGTAAGGGCAGTATTATTCATAGAAAACTATTCACCAAGGATCTCATGTAGTATATAAACACAATAATGAGATAGATGACTCCTCTCAAAATGAGGCTAGCAATATAAAATTGTGGCAGAAGCAACATATTTCACTTATTAGCCATATTTCCCTTTCCTCAAAAAGTAAGACATTTGCAATATAGATTCACTGATAAGTCACTGAAACTATAGGGAAAACCTTAAAGAAGGAAAAAGCAAACTTTTCAAACAATTCATCACTTGCTAAAGAGATTTCAATTCTTCCTTTTCCCTCAAGGGACTTTGCTCAGTTTCTCGAAGGCCAGCTGTAAATGCTAGGTTTCTGTTCTGCCTAACAGTTATGTTGTGTTCACCTGCTTGTTTAAGGAAAGGCTCAATGTGCAGTTTTCCTTTCTAGAATAAACAATCCAACTCCTGCCACACTGAAGTCTCATTCTTAGTCACCAAATTGAGTATTCACGCTGTGGGTTCTTTCTGGAAAATGGTATTGTGTGCATAATCTTCTTACCAAGGAAGAAATAAAGTTTGTTGGATTGAGAAGTGCTTTTAATCGTGAATTCTGAATACTATGTAGGGTGCAAATTTCATGTATGTGCATCTGTGCATGTGCACTTGGAAGATGATCAAATAACTTAGCTTTGGATTGAAACTCAGGTTGACCCGACTTGCACACATATCCCCTTCATGCACTTTGTCTCTCTTTCAGCTGGTCCGCTCATTTCTCTCTTGATGCTCAGCTTAGATATCAATTCTTCAGGAAGATTCCTGACTGATTCCCCTTATGCCATAATCATTAAAGTTACAAGCACTTATTTAATATAATTAATAAATTGTAAATGCCATGTTGGCCAGAATACATTCTGATTGTCCACAGCCTTATTTCCAGTTATTTGGGTAGTGTGGGCTCTTAAGTACTTACTGGAAAAAAAAGAAGGAAGGAAGGAAAGCAGAACTTCTTTCCTCTGATAGTTATTAAAATCATTTAAATATTTAGCTCTGCCATTTCCTCTTTAGTTGAGTTGGGAGAAATCTTGTATAGTATTCTTTCTAAAGCACAAATTTCACATTTCCTATGAATGTTGAAGTACATTGAACTCTGTAAAGTTTTATGAATGGAAGAAATATATATTCCTACTGCTTTAATTAATCAGAGTTGGATATATTAAATAAAATAATTTCTGTGATAGCCAAACACTAAGATATTGCTGATTTAAATCCCACTGATTCCATGAGTCATGTGCAGAAATACACATGACTCAATGTGTATTTCTAGCTTCCTATGAACATAAAATAAATTCTAATGTAGAAAATCACATTTGTTATCCTGAACTTGTGATGTCCCTTACATTTTTGTACTATTTCTTAAGGAATCTATAATAGTAATAAGATGGAAATATTAAAGCATTGCCTAGATCTGTTAACAAATGGTTTGTTTTAGAGCTTATTCCCCAAAATGAATGAACAGATTTTTCTGTTTCTCTATGTATTTTCAAAATGTTCTGTCATTCTCTTTATAAACATATAATGTATTTTTAGCACCAGGGGTACAGGTCTGTGAATCGCCAGGTTTACACACTTCACAGAACTCACCACAGTACACACACCCCCCAATGTCCATAATCCCACTACCCTCTACCAAACCCCCTCCCCCCAGCAACCCTAAGTTTGTTCTGTGAGATTAAGAGTCTCTTATGGTTTGTCTCCTTCTCAATCCCATCTTGTTTCATTTATTCTTTTCATATCCCCTTAACTCCTCATATTGCATCTCCACTTCCTCATATCAGGGAGATCATATGATAGCTGTCTTTCTCCGCTTGACTTATTTTGCTAAGCATAATACCCTCTAGTTCCATCAACATCATCGCAAATGGCAAGTTCTCATTTCTTTAGATGGCTGCATAGTGTTCCATTGTATAAATATACCACATCTTCTTTATCCATTCCTCTGTTGTTGGACTTCCAGGTTCTTTCCATAGTTTGGCTACTGTGGACATTGCTGCTATAAACATTCGGGTGCACATGCCCCTTCGGATCACTACATTTGTATCTTTAGGGTAAATACCCAGTAGTGCAATTGCTGGGTCATAGAGTAGCTCTATTTTCAACTTTTTGAGGAAACTCCATGCTGTTTTCCAGAGTGGCTGTGTCAGCTTGCATTACCACCAACAGTGTAGGAGGGTTCCCCTTTCTCTGCATCCTCGCCAGCATCTGTAATTGTTAATTTTAGCCGTTCTGATTGGTGTGAGATGGTATCTCATTGTGGTTTTGATTTGTATTTTCCTGATGCCGAGTGATGTGGAGCACTTTTTCATGTGTCTGTTGGCCATTTGGATGTCTTCTTTGCAGAAATGTCTGTTCATGTCCTCTACCCGTTTCTTGATTGAATTATGTGTTCTTTGGGTGTTGAGTTTGCTAAGCTCTTTATAGATTTTGGATATTAGCCCTTTATCTGGTATGTCATTTACAAATATCTTCTCCCATTCTGTCAGTTGTCTTTTGGTTTTGTTGACTGTTTCCTTTGCTGTACAAAAGCTTTTGATCTTGATGAAATCAAAATAGTTCATTTTTGCCCTTGCTTCCCTTGCCTTTGAAGATGTTCCTAGGAAGAAGTTGCTGTGGCTGAGGTCGAAGAGGTTGCTGCCTGTGCTCTTCTCAAGGATTTTGATGGATTCCTTGCTCACATTGAGGTCCTTCATCCATGTTGAGTCTATTTTCATGTGTGGTTTAAGGAAATGGTCCAATTTCATTTTTCTGCCTGTGGCTGTCCATTTTCCCAACACCATTTGTTGAACAGACGGTCTTTTTTCCATTGGACATTCTTTCCTGCTTTGTCGAAGATTAGTTGACCAAAGAGTTGAGGGTCTATTTCTGGGCTCTCTATTCTATCCAATTGATCTATGTGTCTGTTTTTGTGCCAGCACAGTACTGTCTTGATGATGACAGCTTTGTAATAAAGCTTGAAGTCTGGAATAGTGATGCCACCAACTTTGGCTTTCTTTTTCAACATTCCTCTGACTATCAGGGTCTTTCCTGGTTCCAAATAAATTTTAGGATTATTTGTTCTATTTCTTTGAAAAAAAATGGATGGGACTTGATAGGGATTTCATTAAATGTGTAGATTGCTTTAGGTAGCATAGACATTTTCACAATATTTGTTCTTCCAATCCATGATCATGGAACATTTTTCCATTTCTTTGTGTCTTCCTCAATTTCATTCAAGAGTACTATTTATAGTTTTCTGAGTATAGATTCTTTGCCTCTTTGGTTAAGTTTATTCCTAGGTATCTTATGGTTTGGGGTGCAATTATAAATGGGATTGACTCCTTAATCTCTCTTTCTTCTGTCTTGTTGTTGGTGTAAAGAAATGCAACGGAGTTCTGTGCATTGATTCTATATCCTGACACTTTACTGAATTCCTGTACAAGTTCTAGCAGGTTTGGATTAGAGTCTTTTGGGTTTTCCACAAATAGTATCATATCATCTGCAAAGAGTGATAGTTTGTCTTCTTCTTTGACGAATTGGATGCCGTTAATTTCTTTTTGTTGTCTGATTGCCAAGGTTAGGACTTCTAGTACTATGTTGAATAGCAATGGTGATAATGGACATCCCTGCCGTGTTCCTGACCTTAGCGGAAAAGCTTTCAGTTTTTCTCCATTGACAATGATATTTGCAGTGGGTTTTTCATAGATGGCTTTGATAATATTGAGGTATGTGCCTTCTATCCCTACACTGTGAAGAGACTTGATCAGGAAGAGATGCTGTTACTTTGTCAAATGCTTTTTCAGCATCTATTGAGAGTATCATATGGTTCTTGTTCTTTCTTTTATTAATGTGTTGTATCACATTGATTGATTTGTGGATATTGAACCAACCTTGCAGCCCTGGAATAAATTCCACTTGGTCATGGTGAATAATCCTTTTAATGTACTGTTGAATCCTATTGGCTAGTGTATCACATTGATTGATTTGTGGATATTGAACCAACCTTGCAGCCCTGGAATAAATTCCACTTGGTCATGTTGAATAATCCTTTTAATGTACTGTTGAATCCTATTGGCTATTTTGGTGAGAATTTTCACACCTGTGTTCATCAAGGATATTGGTCTGTTATTCTCTTTATTGATGGGATCCTTGTCTGGTTTTGGGATCAAGGTGATGCCGGCCTTATAATATGAGTTTGGCAGTTTTCCTTCCATTTCTATTTTTTTGGAACAATTTCAGAAGAATAGAAATTAATTCTTTAAATGTTTAGTAGAATTCCCCTGGGAAGCCATCTGGCCCTGGGCTTCTGTTTGTTTGGAGATTTTTGATGACTGCTTCAATCTCCTTCCTGGTTATGGGTCTGTTCAGGTTTTCTATTTCTTCCTGGTTCAGTTGTGGTAGTTTATATGTCTCTAAGAATGCATCCATTTCTTCCAGATTGTCAAATTTGTTGGTGTAGAGTTGCTCATAGTATGTTCTTACAATTGTTTATATTTCTTTGGTGTTTGTTGTGATCTCTCCTCTTTCATTCATGATTTTATTTATTTGGGTCCTTTCTCTTTTCTTTTTGATAAGTCTGGCCAGGGGTTTATCAACCTTATTAATTTTTTCAAAGAACTAGCTCCTAGTTTCGTTGATTTGTTCTATTGTTTTTTGGTTTCTATTTCATTGATTTCTGCTCTGATCTTTATGATTTCTCTTCTCCTGCTGGGTTTAGGCTTTCTTTGTTGTTCTTGCTACAGTTCCTTTAGGTGTAGGGTTAGGTTGTATATTTGAGACCTTTCTTATTTCTTGAGAAAGGTTTGTATCACTATATATTTTCCTCTCAGGACTGCCTTTGCTGTGTACCACAGATTTTGAACCATTGTGTTTTCATTATCATTTGTTTCCATGAAGTTTTTCAATTCTTCTTTAATTTCCTGGTTGGCTCATTCATTCTTTAGAAGGGTGCTGTTTAGTCTCCATGTATTTGGGTTCTTTCCAAATTTCTTCTTATGATTGAGTTCTAGCTTTATAGCATTGTGGTCTGAAAATATGCAGGGAATGATCCCAATCTTTTTCGGTTGAGGCCTGATTTATGACCCAGAATTTGATCTATTCTGGAGAATGTTCCGTGTGCACTAGAGAAGAATGTGTATTCTGTTGCTTTGGGATGGAATGTTCTGAATATATCTGTGATGTCCATCTGGTCCAATGTGTCATTTAAGACCCTGTTTTCCTTGTTGATCTTTTGCTTGAATGATCAGTCCATTTTGGTGAAGGGAGTGTTAAAGTCCCCACTATTATTGTATTATTGTCAATGTGTTTCTTTGATTTTGTCATTAATTGATTTTTATAGTTGGCTGCTCCCATGATAGGAGCATAAATATTTAAAATTGTTAGAGCTCCTTGTTGAACAGACCCTTTGAGTATGATATAGTGTCCTTCCTCATCTCTTATTATAGTCTTTGGCTTAAAATCTAATTGATCTGATAGAAGAATTGCCACCCCAGCTTTCTTCTGATGTCCATTATCATGATAAATTGTTTTCCACCCCCTCACTTTAAATCTCAGGTGTGCTTTAAATCTTTGATGTGGTTTTTTGTTTTTTGTTTTTTTTTTTAATCCATTCTGATACCCTGTGTCTTTTGATTGGGGCTTTTCGCCCATTTACATTCAGGGTAACTATTGAGAGATATGAATTTAGTGCCACTGTATTGCTTGTAAAGTGACTGTTACTGTATATTGTCTCTGTTCCTTTCTGGTCTACTATTTTAGGGTCTCTCTTTGCTTAGAGGACCCCTTTCAATCTTTCCTGTAGAGCTGGTTTAGCGTTTGCAAATTCTTTCAGTTTTTGTTTGTCCTAGAAGCTTTTTATCTCTCTTTCTATTTTCAATGGTAACTTAGCTGGGTATAGTATTCTTGGCTGCATGTTTTTCTTGTTAGTGCTCTGAATATATCATGCCAGTTCTTTCTGGCCTACCAGGTCTCTGTGGATAAGTCCACTGCCAATCTAATAATTTTACCATTGTATGTTACAGACTTCTTTTCCCGGGCTGCTCTCAGGATTTTCTCTTTGTTGCTAAGACTTGTAAATTTTACTATTAGGTGTCAGGCTGTGGACCTATTCTTATTGATTTTGAGGGGGGTTCTCTGTACCTCCTGGATTTTGATGCTTCTTCCCTTTGCCATATTAGGGAAATTCTCTACAATAAATCTCTCCAATAATTCTTTCTGCTCCCTTCTCTCTTTCTTCTTCTTCTGGAATCCGAATTATTCTAATGTTTTTTCATCTTATGGTGTCCCTTATCTCTCTAATTCTCCCCTCATGGACCAGTGGTTGTTTGTATCTCTTTTGCTCAGCTTCTTTATTCTCTGTCATTTGGTCTTCTATGTCACAAATTCTTTCTTCTGCCTCGTTTATCCTAGCAGTAAGAGCTTCCATTTTTTATTGCACCTCATTAATACCTTTTTTTATTTCAACTTGGTTAGATTTTAGTTCTTTTATTTCTCCAGAAAAGGCTTTTATTTCTCTGGAGAGGGTTTCTCTAATATCTTCCATGCCTTTTTCGAGACCAGCCAGAACCTTGAGAATCGTCATTCTGAACTCTAGTTCTGACATATTACCAATGTCTGTATTGATTAGGTCCCTAGCCTTCATTACTACCTCTTGTTCTTTCTTTTGTGGTGAGTTTATCTTCCTTGTCATTTTGTCCAGATAAGAATATATGAAGGAGCAAATAAAATACTAAAAGGGCAGCACAGACCCCAGGAAAATGTGCTTTAACCAAATCAGAAGAGAACCCAAATCGTGGGGGGAAGAAAGGGGATAAAAAGAAGTTCAGAAAAAAAAATTAGAAAAAGAAAACAAATAAAGAAAAATATATAAAAAAGAATATATATATTATTTTATATATATATATATACATATATATATGTATATATATATGTATATATATTAGACTGGTGACTAGAAGGGGGTCACCCACTTAATTTGGGGAGTATTTTGGTCTCTTAGAAGAAACAACCTCCCAAAATTTTAAAGAATGATAAACATATATAAGGGTAAACAGAATGAAGCGATGGAATATGCCTATAAAGGTGAAAAAAAATTTTTTTTTAATTTCTAAAAAGGAGTTGATGAATAAGTTGGTTGGAAGAATAAAGAAAAAAAGTAGAGAGAATTTGCTCAGGCTGGAGACTAGAACAAGCCCGGAGCAAGATATAGGGTACATTTTGATCTATTAAAAGTAGTTGTATCCCAAATTTTTTAGAAGAAAAAACCCTATGTGTATACAAAAAATAAAGTTAGATACAATGAAGGATAAAATTTGACTATAATAATGAAGGTTCAAAAAAGATTTTTATTATTTTTTTATGAAAGGTATTGTTAAGATAAACTAGTTAAAAAACGTTATATGATGAAAGGGTAAAAGTTTAAAAAAAACAGAAAAAAAATAAAATTAAAAGAAAAATTAATTAACTACAAGACTAAAGAATCATGGGGAGAAAGCCATGAATTCCATGGTTTGCTTTCTCCTCCTCTGGTTTCTGCTGTTCTCCTTGGGAAGTGAACTTGGTCTTGGCTGGATTTCTTGCTGATCTTCTGGAGGGTGGGCCTGTTGTAGTGATTCTCAAGTATCTCTGCCCACGGCGGAATTGCACCACCCTTACCAGAGGC
The DNA here is from genome assembly GCF_022355385.1 of Mustela nigripes. Taxonomy (NCBI): domain Eukaryota; kingdom Metazoa; phylum Chordata; class Mammalia; order Carnivora; family Mustelidae; genus Mustela; species Mustela nigripes. The sequence goes on along the minus strand of NC_081559.1, from coordinate 171,655,035 downwards.
CAGGCTAAGTAATGCGCTCGGGTTTACTCTCAGGAGCTTTTGTTCCCTGAATGCTCTCTGTAGAGTTCTGGAGGACGGGAATGAAAATGGCAGCTTCCCATTCTCCGGCCCAGAGGAGCTGAGAGCTCGGGGTCCCACTCCTCAGTGCGCCCTCAGAGAAAAGCATTCAATCACTCCTGTCTCCCTCGCCTCCGGCCGTGTTCCAACCTCACCCAGCCTGTGACCAAGCATCTCTGTCTTTGCCACACGGCTCTGCCTGGAGTCTCCAAAGCCCACAGATCCCTGAGCTCCCCCAGGGGGTGTCTCCCCGGATCTTGTGGGGACTTCACTCACAGAGCAGTGGCCTGTGCCATGGATTACAGTTCAAGGTAACCCCGAGTTGAGAGCTCACTCCTCAGCTCTGTCTCTGTAGGCAGCTTCCCCACTCTAATACCTGCAAGCTCTGCGACACTCAGACACCCTCAATCTTCCTGTGACCCTGCAGGATGTGGGGCCACGCTGACCCCGCATGGGCTTCACCCCGGTTTAGCCTCTAGAGTGATGTCCCACAGTGGAGCAGACTTTTAAAAGTTTTGATTTTGTGCACTGTTGCACTGCCACTTGCCGGGAGCTGGCCCCTCCCACCGAGGTCTATCTTCCCGTTGCTTTGGATTCAATCCTCTGCTGGTCCTACCTTTCAGAAAGTGGTCAATTTTCTGTTTCTAGAATTGTTGTTCTTCTTCTCTTTGATCTCTTGTTGGATTTGTAGGTGTTCTCAATGGTTTGATAAGCTATCTAGCTGATCTCCTGCTCCCTGATGTCATCTCAGCCTGCTACTTCTCCACCATCTTGACTCTTCCTTCCTGTCACTCTCTTTAGTTCACTATCTGGGCACACAGAAAACTTTTAGTTCCTTCACTGTGAATGGACTTAATATTCAATGTGTCTGTTAGTGTTAGCTGTAAAAGTACTTGACTTTTGGATGCCTAGGTGGCTCAGTCAGTTAAGCATCTGTCTTTGGCTCAGATCATAATCCCAGGGTCCTTGGATGGAGTCCTGCATAGGGCTCCTTCCTCAGCGGGGAGCCTGCTTCTTCCTCTGCCTGTCATTTTCCCTCCTTGTGTGCTCTTTTGCACACTCTCTCTCTTCCTTTCTGACAGATAAATAAATGGAATCTTAAAAATAAATAGGTAAATAAATGTACTTGACTTTAGCATAAACTCTCTATCCCAAGAGATCATGGTCTGTATGTCATAAAAATTTTGCTACTGTTTGATAATGGGAAGACCTATGATAGAAAGAGGGGACTGACTAGAAGAGATGGATCACAAGAAATGATTTCAGGGCAGAGAAAAGTGTCTTTTACTTTACTCCCAGTGGTAAAATGAACTGAGCTCAACATAGGCAGTAGTATCATTTCCCAGTTCAGTCACATGGAATGAGTGTACATTATTTGGGAGAAGAGCTTTATCTATTTATTTATTATTGTTTTTGATATTCCATGATTCATTGTCTGCGTATAACACACAGTGCTCCATGCAATGCATTAAGTAAGCCCTTCTTTTCTAAAATATTTTGAAATATTTATGCATGGGTTATAGCACATAACAGTATATAACAAACTCTAAAACCCTATGTTTGTACATTAGATGCTAATATTAATGAGAAGACCAATGAAAAATTTTATATTCTTACTCATCAATATGAATTAGCAAAATATCAGGTATGATTATGGGCTACTTTGTACTTTGAGCCCTCAAACAGTAACAGAAAGGAGTCTGGTACTTTCCCATCTGTTTAGAAGTATAGATAAAGAAATATTAAAGGATTCAAAGAAAATAGCATCCTAAAACAATTCATTTTATATCAACACTGTTTTTCAGCAAAACTTCGAGAATCCTGCTTTGATCCAGGCAATATAATGAATGGCACCAGACTTGGAATGGATTATAAATTAGGGTCAACAGTCACCTATTATTGTGATGCTGGTTATGTTCTTCAAGGTTATTCGACACTCACCTGCATCATGGGAGATGATGGAAGACCTGGATGGAATAGAGCCTTACCAAGTTGTCATGGTAAGAACTTTTTTTTTTTTTTTTTTTTGCTGAGTTTTTATTATTAGACAGAACCAGAATCATTTAAAGCCATTTCTATATTTTTAAAAATCAATCATTTTACATTCAAGCTACAAGTATGAAATAGACCATAAAGCCAGAGACTTTATCAAGGATATTTAAATTGGATTCATTAACAAAATGGTTTTGGAAAAGTGCTTATATTCCCAGGTGTCTCTAAAGCACTTCACACATTATTGTAAGTGAGCTCTCTGAGAATAAGGGTATTGCTGTTCTATTCTATGTTCAGGACTTAGAGGAGTGCCTGAAAAGATTAGGTGCTCAGAAGATATTGGTTGAGTAAATGAAGAATGAACACACTGAAAGTGACATTTCAATAAAATAGAGAAATGCAGAGATTTAAATATTATCAAGAACTTGTGAGAAATCTTTATCCAAACTACACATTTTTTCCTAAAAATTAAGTTTGACTATAAGTGAATACCATGTTGAACCTGTTGAGGCAGCTCTAGCAGAGAGGGAAGACTCAAGCACACAATAAAATGGAGGAAAACCTAAAATTAGTTTCAGTAACAAAATACCAGACATGTAAGTTAGCATTTCTCTTACCATATCTGCCACAGCTATAGGAGGCCAGGGCATCAGATGCAATTTGATGCAGGAAATGACAGTGATCATAGCCAAGGAAAGGCTGCTGATCTTAAAAAAAAAAAAAAAAAAAAAAAAAAAAATTAGGAAAAATATATTCAATGATACTGTTTTTGAGATTAAGGAAGTTACTGAGGAGGTACCAGAAACAGAGACATCACCCTCACATAGGGTGTGGAATTTGCTAAGCATTTAGCCATAGTAAATGAACAGCCCATTCAGAATTCTGAAAAGTCTGTCCAGTGAACTCAAGAGGGGAAACTGAGGAGTCCCCAGCTAACAGTGATGAGATTCATGAATATATATTTCTGGATAAATACCAAGAGGATTTTCCAAAACAAAGACCAGTTTGCCAGTTCATGGAACTAGTGACCTATGGCCTATCCAAAACCCATATCTGAATGTTAAGTATGAAATCCAACACAGTGGTTTAAAAATTACTTTAATGAAAAACAGGACATTCTAAAATAAAGCAATGTATAATTCAGTTGTGGACCATGGAAATTTTTATTTCAAGCTTTTGAAGGTGGATTTTGTAACTAAATAAAATAATGTTGCATGTTGAAAAATCATACACTTGCCTGCAACTCTACAAGGACAGAGATATAGTGGGGAAAAAAAAAACCAGTTCAGTAAGGAGAGAGAAACAATGATATCACTGTGGAAAGTTACCACAGGCTTTGTAGTCAGCTGAATGATCCTAATGCATTGTACAAAATTGACATGAAGATGATATCATCTAGGGAAGATTTTCCAAATTATGGGTCACCACCATTGAGTCATAAAACCCAATCATTGGGTTATGACCAATATTTTTATAATTGATATAATATTGAATAAAATAAAATAATTAAAATAAAAAAAGATAAATATATTAAAAAAAGAAAAATGTTATAATTCAAAGATCACAGAAAGGAGAAATATTATTTTGTGGGACTTTCTTCAGCTACATATAGAGAGATAAATAAAATACAGTGAATATACCAGTATGGTGTGTATGTGTGTATATTTGTACATATACATGTAAATGTATATGTGCATATTTGCTATAAAATAATATATATCTCTTACTATGAATTTCAGCAAAAAAAGCAACAGTTTTGACCTGATGATTAAAAGTATGTATTTTTGGTGTCTGTTGCACATAGTAATTCTTCCTCATTGTATAACATTGTCATATATTATATGTGTATGATTTCTGACTTACACATGGGTTATTTAACCTTTCTAGAGTCTCTCCTCTCTAAATGGGGGTAATTGAAATTCTTTACTGAAAAATGTTGTAATAAGAAATAAAGAAAAGGTACATATCTATTAAATGGTCATTCTGTTAATAACAGAACAGCCAGTTAATTCTTGAATTGATGGTTTTATCTATCAGGAAAAAGGGAATAAAAGGAGAAGTAATTACTTTGTATTTAATTTTGCCAAAGAGAAAAAAATGAATTGATGACAGGAAAGTTTCTAGAAAGCTTAAGAGAAAGACTGATTATATTGTCTTAAAATTCAGAGCTACACAAAAAAGAAATCTGTATATAGCCCAAAAACTCATTAAAATAACATAGAAAACTTCCAGGAGCCAGACAAGAAATAACCAAAATCCTGTCAGAGAAAAACCAAAGGATTACAAAAAACCATAGATCAAAAGGATAGGTATTAATCACTGGGATAAATGATTAAGTACATGGTTTTCAATGACTTAGCTGAAAAAGACAGGAGAACTGGAGTAGAGTATGCATTCACTAAGAATATGCCTCCCTAAAATAATCCTATTTCTTTCCAACAGGTTTCTATATTGATAGGTCATAGAAATATTAATTTCAGCATGGAATATTCCATAATATATACAAATGGTCCTTACAAACCAAACATATTTCATGGGATCAAATATAACCTAGTTAAGTTTATTTCATGTTTGTTGAATAGTCATATCTACAGACAAAACAGAGGGAAGAGTAGACCTGGGTTCAAATCCTTTTACCTTACACTGTATCTATGACCTCTGGCAAGCCAAGTCTTGATTTTTAAATCTCTAAAGCAGGATCATAGTTACTAATTTAATAGCTTATTGTGAAGATGCAATTAATTACAATCTATTGAGAGGGCCTAGTAAATTTCCTGGGAAATACTAGAATATTAATACATGTGATTTTCAGTGTTTTAAAAGAATCATAGCACTGGAAAACATGCATTGCATTTTGCATTGCATGCTATATTTAGTGGAATTAGTATATTTCTTTCATTTTAACATCAATTAAATCTGATTCATTAATGTTCTGATATGGCTACACGTTTGTTTCTAAAAATAGCACAAATGTTTAGAATTTTAAAAATTTCTTAAGAAAGAATAATTTTCACTATCAAGTGAGTTGGATATGACTACACTTCTACCCATAATGCCAAGATAGTATGGAAAACAGTTATTCCTTATGCTGTTGATATACCTTAGGTTATTACAAAAAAATATTAAGATACATTCCTGTTAAAAATATGACCACAACTGATAATTTCTAGTATAGGAAAGGATGAGAAAAAGCCCATGTTTTAGAACTGTATGTATTTAACTCTAAATAATGATTTTAAAAACAAGAGAAAACCTAAAATCAGTTATGTAACCTTGCACAATTTATTTTGTGTACCTAGGCATGAGATAATATTGTATAATTCATAAGGTTGTTGGGAGAATTATATTAAATAACTTATTTAAAACATTTGGCTCTGGGGTTTCTGGCTGGCTCAGTTGGTAGAGCATGCAACTCTTTATCTTGGGGTCATGAGTTCAAGCTCCATATTATGCCTAAAGCTTACTTAAAAAACATAAATACATAAAATGTAAAAAATAAATTAAAAATACAACATTTGGGTCTGGAGTTATTGTCTTATAATAAGGAGAACTTAATATATTTTAGTTTCTTGATTGGTTCACACATATCTCTTTGTTTTCCCTCATAGTAATTACATAGAAATCCAAAATACACAGAACTGTCTGACTTTCAGATTTAATAATTTAGTACTTTGAAAGTCAAAATTAGTGGATAAAGCATGTGTAATAGAGCCAGAGGGTTTGTTGTTCATAAGGATACATTTTTTAATTAAGATAAATTTTGAATTTTTTATAAAAGTAAATTATACATGTGATATCTAAGAAAATAACATAATGTAGATTGCCATTTAAGTATTTTAAAGCAATGGTCGCCTGCCCTACACTCCCATTTATTTTCCTATTCCTTAGCTGAGTCTTCTATTAATTTCTATTTCTCCTCAATATTCCAGAATTAAGTTATTTTTGAGTATTTTATCAATTGCCTTTGTCATACATTAATTTGCTTATGCCTCTATTTTTAATTTCATTCACGTTTGAGAATTAGATTGTCAGGCTCTGCTGCTTTTCATGTTAAGTCTTACCCTACAATAAAATATTGTACCCTTATTTTACCCTACAATAAAATATTGACTACTGTCTCTGAGAACATAGGCAGGAAATCTGGACTGATTGTATTGCTTTAGAGTATGTGAGTAGGGAGCTATTAGACTATAATCCCTAAGTGCCAAAATAAGGAAAGTTTTTTATTTTATTTTTTACATAAAAGTAAACACCAGGGCTCCTGGGTGGCTCAATGGGTTAAAGCCTCTGCTTTCGGCTCAGGTCATGATCCCAGGGTCCTGGGATAGAGGCCGGAGTCTGGCTCTCAGCTCCGCAGGGAGCCTGCTTCCTCCTCTCTCTCTGCCTTCCTCTCTGCCTAGGTGTGATTTCTCTCTGTCAAATAAATAAAAATATAAAGAAAAAAAAAGTAAACACCAACATGACCAGTCTTTTAAGCTCTTTAAATGCAATATTTTGCTTTTTCTTATAATGTTTTACCCATAAATTCATAAAGTCTTATGCTATATATAGCTTTTTAGCATTCAGTGCATTAATTTATACAAGCAGGCTCTCAGTAAACATTTTTAACCTGAACTGAACCCTAAGAATTTATAAAGTTTGTCTATTTTAGAAGATAGGGTTTTTTTTTTAATCATCGTTTAAGATTGTGTACATTTTGAATCTAAAGAAAATATTTTCAAGAGCTTATGTTGGACACTGGGAGATTGTATTTGTCAGAAGTAGATCCAAAATGATAGCATCCTGTGGTAAGTCCTGCTCAGCGATGAGAAACCCTGCGATTTATCTCATAAGAATGTCACATGTAATTGGAGGCTTAAGTGGATAGAAGAAGAATAAATGAAACAAGATGGGATTGGGAGGGAGACAAACCATAAGTGACTCTTAATCTCACAAAACAAACTGAGGGTTGCCGGGGGCAGGGGGTTTGGGAGAAGGGGGTGGGATTATGGACATTGGGGAGGGTATGTGATTTGGTGAGTGCTGTGAAGTGTGTAAACCTGGTGATTCACAGACCTGTACCCCTGGGGATAAAAATATATGTTTATCAAAAATAAAAAATTTAAAAAAAAATGCACATAATACAAAAAGATAATAAATCCAGAAACTGAGGAGATAGGAAAATGGGATTCAGGGATCTCACCATTAGCTCTTTAATCTCTATACCAGTGCTTCTCACCTCTGTCCATACATTCAGATACTAGGAAGCTTCTAAAAAAATACCAATGCCTTCACTCTACCTCAGACCAGTTATATCAGAATTTTGAGGGTGAAGCTTGGGCACTGCTATTTTCAGAAAATTATGTAGATTCTTCTAACATGCAACCAAGATTGAGAATCACTGTCTTATATCAAAAACATAGAAACAAAATCAAATACCAAACTCTGTCACCCCCCCCTCTTTCCTTTTAAATGTAAATTCCCAGACTTCCATAGCAACCCATTCTCTTACATTATCACTCTACTTAACGTAAATTGATTAAATCCTTTTCAATAAAAAAAAAAAAAAAAAAAAAAAAAGAATGTCACATGTATTAAATGATAGTAGAACAAAATATCTGTACCTACAATGTATTTGGTGATCAGAAAAAAGAAGGTGTTTGGAAGATAATATTTTCCCTATTTATTTCTCATACTTTCAAAAGTATCTGTTGAAACTCTGTGTTACTTTAGTTATCTGTGGACATACTGGATTAAAGTAGAAGTCCTATTATTCTTATCCATAAAATGACTCAATATTATGTAAAGGTAATGAAACACAACTAGTGACAGATTCCATATTTTTCCTTAATATTCATTATTTGATTTATTTCATCTAATGGCATTATAGTTGTTTACATAAACAAACCTCTAGCCTGAGCTAGGGCACTAGCCATTTCTTATCTCTTAGTCTCTCTCCTGGCTAGTTTCTCTTTCCCTTATTTCTTGATAAAATCTCTCATGAACACGACAAAGTAATCTTTCAAACATATGTCAGCCACTCCAGAGTGGCTCAGTTGGTTGAGCGTCTGACTCTTGATTTTGACTCCAGTCATGGTCTCTGGGTCATGGGATCGAGCCCTGTGTTGGGCTCTGCGCTCAGCTTGGAGTCTGTTTGGGATTCTCTCTTTCCCTCTCCCTCTGTCCTTTCCCTTGCTCACATGTTCACTCTCTCTCTAAATAAATAAATACACAAATAAACAAAATATTTTAAAAAAATAAATAAATAGATAAATAAATGAATGATAAATAAATACACATGCCAGATTATATCAAAATCCACCATTGGATTTCTAAATCTGAGTTAACTCCACAGATATTATAATACAAAGTTCCTTAACTTGCCTATATATACTCTAACCTCTTTACTATTCTCCCTCTCTACTACACTCTTTGGGCCACAGATGCCTCCTAGATGTTTCTTGAAAGCACTAGTTCACACTTCTGCCACAGGACTTTTGCACTTGCTGTCCTTTCTGTCTGAATGCTTTTCTGGCTGAAGCTCTCATATTTCCTTTAGGCATATTACTAGTGGAAAAACATTCAAATTTATCCTCCCCTTGCTCCCTAAAGCTTCCAGGATGGAATCAAATAAATCTAAAGATGAAATAATAGGTCCTTGGTAAAGATATCTATGGTGTGTGTAAAGCCCATTATTCTGGAGCTTTAGAACTTTGAAAGGTAAATCATTAAATTTGGGAGTACTAGCCATAGTACTAATACAATATTCTTAGTTGAGGTAAAATAGACATATTTGTTTCAGGTGTACAACATAATTATTTGATATGTATATATATTGTTAGATGTTCACCACAATAAGTATAGTTAACATCCATCACTGTACAGTTTACAATTTCTTTCTTATGATAAATAATTTTAATATTTACTCTCTTAGTAATTCTCAAAAATGCAAGACAGTATTGCTAACTATATCATCATGCTATACCCATGACTTACTTATTTTATAATTGGACCAATGCAGCCTTCTTGATCTTTTCCATTAAGGCATATAGTGAGCATGCGATGACAGTTAATTATAATAATAAGACCCTAAGAATAAACATATTTGGCGAAAGTATTAGAATAGAAGAGATGGTATAATGCCTTCTTTTTTTTTCAGGCATTCAAAAGTACAATTATATGCCTGGTCCTGCACTAACTATGAATTCAATATGGTTCTTGCCTTTAGAGAATTTATAATCAGATGGGATAAGGACAAGTAAGGTCCATTGCTAGAAATAAAAACAGAGCTGCGAGCACAGCATGGCAGCACATCTGACCTGGTTACAAAGAGAGATCAGGGAAGTCTTCCTTATGAAAGTGACACATGAGCTGAATCCTAAAAATAAAATAAGGAGGAACCAGGTGAGGTACAAGACATAAGGAGATGGTGTGCTTCACACCTAGGGTTCAGCATTTATAAACACATAGAGGAAAGAGCAACAAGAAAAGTAGATAGAATTTGAAGCAGCTCAACAAGAAAGCCCATAGAGAGGACTGATAAGAGATAATAACTTGTCTGTGCTGAGAACAAACAGTTTGAAGTTCTCTACACATATTATTTTATGCCTTACTACAACTCCGTGAATTAGGGACTACTAATATTCTCATTTACAGATGAGGAAACCAAGACACAAAAACAGGTTCAGTCACTTGTTCAAAGTCACAGTTGCCTACCAGTAGTTTTGGAGTCCAGGCTTAATCACTGTCCTCTAGGTAGGCTGTTTAATTCTACAAATGACCTTGCATTGATCTTTTTTATATCTTTCAACCTAACAGTTATGGCATATTTCAGGTGGTTAAATGTTTCATGAATGGATGCATGGCTTCAAAAATAAGTGGTACAATTTTGGGTTCCCCATTTATTTCTGAAACCTTCCTCCAAGTTAAGTATGAGAATTAAGAAAAAGCAAATTCCTACCGATAACTAATAATAAGTCTTCATCTGAAATGCATTTTTGCATTTCATTCGAAACACAACCTTATACAGAATGCAAATACCCTAACAGATATAGTCAGTGTTGGTTCCTTTGAACATCTGCACCATTATTTTCAATCTTTTTCAATCTCTTTGTTTCTCTCATGCTAATATAAGTCCTAGATTCTGGGGGTGGAAAAAAGATTTTGTAACTCAGTCACTGATAACTGTAAGTCTGTCCAAAGTACATACACATGAGTGTTATGATTAGACATCCAGTAGTCATCCAGCACCATTCATTGTTCAACTTTCAACTCTATGTGGAATGATAAAAGCTTTAAATAATAATGCTAAATAAATAAATAGCCTTCTTGTACTATCAACTGAAGAGAGAATTTGAAACAAACAAAATGAAAAATAAAAAGTTCATTTCATAATTATACCTCTCCAACTCTACAGTTATCTCTCATTAGTAACATCATTTGACCTACTTTTAATTAACTCATATTGCTTTAGTGCATGAAGTAGCTAACTCAAGTTTTAGTCCAGATCTTCTGCTTAAACGGCAAGGCTTGCCTTGGGCTAATCTCTTATTCCAAAGGTTTACAGAGGTTTACAGAATTTTTTTTGAGATTTAAAGCAAGTGTGAAGTCCCATTGCATTATAAATGAATATAGATATTATGTAATCTAATATACTGAGCCATTTAGCATTTGATGCCATCTAAATATGTGACATAATTAAAGTGTGTGGATGAAAGACTCATAAAACAAAGGCCTAGAGGTAAATTATTTCTGAGTATCATCAGCTATCTGCCTTTCATTAGCTATACATAGGAATTTGTTCACAGACACAATATACGGATTATGTGTCAGAATCATGTTCTACAAAGAAGTATAATGTATTTCCTATTTTTTTTTTTTTTAAGTAAGCTCTAAGGCCCAGTAAGGGGCTTAAACTCATGACCCCAGATCGAGTCACATTCTCTACCAACTGAGTCAGACAGGCACTGCAAATGTATTTTCTATTTTAAAAAATTTAAAGTAGTATTGAGATAAAACCAAAGCATGTTTTGTTTTCATATGGGGAGGGGTGGAATATTATTTAAAATGAAACTGGGAGGGAAATGAATGTGATTGAGTACCTGCTATTTCCAGACACTCTTACTGACATTATCACTCCAGTTGGCCTCCTCCATGCTAGTCTAGAGAATCATTAGCATTGTTATAAATAAATCCCTACTGTTATGAATTCTGGAGCATCCTATGTCGAGTTCCCTATGTAAGAAGCAATCTGATTGCAAATCAATGCTTATAATTCAGAACACATTTTCTTGTGACCTCTGACTTGGAGCTCCTATTTAAACAATTGTTATTTTCTCTGCCCTTGGCATTTCAGCCACTATGCCATGTCTCCAGATGGGTAGTTGCACGCCCTCTCATTGTGCGAAGAAACCTGTGTTCTCCACCATCATGTAGTTTTTATGTTTAAGTCAGACTTCAAACATGCCTCCCTAATGTGTTATCCCTTTTTACAGAAAACCAAAAAAAAAAAAAATTTACTTATACAGAAAACTGAATCAGCCCACAGCTTTTCTCCTTACAGATAAAGAAAGTAAAGGATACAACAGTAACTATTTGGTCATGTTGAGAATCAAACTGTATTGGAGAACTCTTTTGGAGAAACAAATATCCTATTAGAATGTTCAACCCACAAAACCTAGAGAGAAAAGAAGCAGGTATATTATTGAATAAGCATATTTAGAATATAATGAACATTGCAGGCTGCTTTTGAAAGATGCTACAAAGACCAGATAGAATCTCATACAAATCTATAAAGAACCAATAACTCTTCTTTTATCTCCTTGAGAGACAAACTGATATAACTTGTCTCTGTATACCTTGTGACTATACCTTGTAAGAAACCCTAGTGAATTTCTAAAGTATGTTTCTAGAAGGCCAGCAGTCTTGCACTGTAAAATCAAAAGCTTAGGCCTATTATGGTTTAAAACAGACACCCTAAAGGAGTTGCTGCTTCCTTCCCCTTTATTAAACACAGAAAATTTCATTTTACACTTATGTTAAGCCAGTGAGCCTTTCACTTCAACACATACACATTAAAAAAAAAAAAAAGACAATACAGAGCTCTCTGTGCAAGAGGGAATTTGTTTCTTAATCCTAAATCCCAAAACCAGTCAGTTAGATTGAAATATATGGGAGAGTTAGTGAGTAAATCTCAACCATATTGAGGTTCTAAATAGCTTCAAACCTGAGCCAACCCCAAGACTGGATATTTCTTCCCACGCTCCTAAACTGAGTTTTAGGACTTTTCTGATTCAGGAAAGAACTGATCTGCCCTATTACGAAAAGAGACAATTATAACATATTTATTGAAAGCCATTATATAAACTAACACCATGCTTGACTCCGGAAATATAAATCGTGTATAAAAAGGAAATGGAAACTTTGACTTAATAGATTCTGGGAGCTCAGAGACAGAGACAGACCCTATATAAATAAGTGGCTTTATATAAATATAAATACAAAACAAGTTGTAATTAAGTGTTCTGAACATAATGGAATGCTGTTATGATGGGATCCTCTGAACTAGTCTAGAAGACAGGGAAGACTTCCCTGAGAAATCATGTTTGTGAAGCAATCAGGCAGGAGTAATAAATTGTCACAGAGGATTTTTTTTAAGTTCATTTTGTACTAATATATTAACTTTTAAAATAATTTTTAAACAATAAAAATTGCTATCACTTAAAGTCAATGAGTTGGAAATCAAACTAAGCAATGAAGAGGGATTTCAGTTTTTAAAAAACATCAACAATTCAACTAAAACCATTTTAAGAACTTGTCTTTCCATATACACTTTTCTACAAAATCATAGACTAGTGATTGCTAGGGACTTGGGAAAATAGGGAATAGGGAGCGATTGCTTATGAATATAGGAATTCCTTTGGGGATGACAGAAATATTCTAAAATTAGAGGGTTGGTTACACTACTTCATGAATATGCTATTAAAAAAACCCCACTCAATTGTATATTTTAAAAGGGTGAATTTTATGGTATGTGAATTATACCTCAATCTTGAAAATGAGGTTAAAAGTGAGTGACACAGGCATCACGGATACTACTAACATCCTTACTATTAGTAGAATTTATATATGGTAGCATGGCAAATCTATCAAGGAATATAGCTACTCATAGGTCTGTGTCATAGTACGATTCTTCTTTCTTTAAGAGCACACTCTGATGGAGAACACAGCTCATCGAGCACTGGGGCATGAGGGGAAGGCCTTCCTAGCCAGCAAAATCAAATGAGTGAGTCCAGGCAATCAGTGAGGTGACAGATGTAGAAGCTCATATGCTTCTAAGTTTACTTAGTGAGTGATTAAAATAGTTTACAAGCCACTGATTACAACATGGAGATGGATTTTTTGTTTTTTTAGTGTTAAACAGGACTGTGGAATTTTACCACAAAATTGATTCACAAGTAATAAAGACTGATTTTTGGTTTTGTTTTTTATTTTTTTTTAGGTGACAGATGAGGTAATAGGAAACTCATGGCAATATTAACTTTAGTTTTTCAGATAAATAAATGTGAATGTACCAGAACTAATGGAGAAAGAAATGAAAATAAAAATAAATAAGTTACTTAGAGTAACAGTTTATAATTTAAAGAAATAATTATTACCATTATGCTAGAACAGCCTTATTGGAGGCTTATTGTTTAAGATAAATAAAATGAAATGATTATACAGGAGACATGAAGAGAAGCATGAAATGAATGGCTGAAAAAAAAAGAGAAATGAATGGCTGAATTATTAGATTTTTTTTTTTTTTAAGCTAAGAACAAGGTTTTAAACAAAGGACAGAAGAAGCATAGTAGTTTTAATCTCAAAGTCAATACTGGGAATATCAGTTGTCTGTATTATAAATTCAATTCCAGAGTTGAAGTGTTAATGAAAGGACTTCTCTTAAAAAAGAAAAAAAGAAAAGAAAGAAAGAAAATAAAAGAAAAGAAAGTGGGGAGAAAAGCTCAATGGGCAATACAACTTTCAAATACTTTCTAAACCAGAATTTTTGATTTGTGACATTCAATCAGGCTATATCAGGGCATAAGTAATTTACTAGAAGTGGGCCAGCACTTTTGTAAGGTACAGCAGTTCTTTCAAACTGAAGGAGTCACAGGCTATATCTAGTAAATTATTGATTTAATATACCATATTGCTCTTTTGTGACCTACAAGAATTCATCACTTTTAAAAGTACCTAACTTGCTTTCTGAGAAAAATTTATATATTATATAATAATTTTCATTATAGAGTATATTTGATAATAAATTAAACATTACACAAGTGAAAAGACAGATTTGAAATGGAAAGTAGCTCAAGGCTGTGTTGCATGTATTATAAAGTCTCAAATATATGTGGATTCCAAAGTATCTCTTCCATAAAAATGATTTGGGATTCTTCTATTTCACTTACTGGGAAGTTCCTTGTTCTTCTTCCTCAGTCTTCCTCCTTTATCCCACACACATGATCAAACCATAGGTAGGGAGTCCTTTTCACTAAATGACTAGAAGTCTTGAAACTCATTTGCAGACTCATCATCTTGTTTCCCTGGAAATACCACATCTGTCTACTGTGTATTTTATACTGCAAGAGTAAAACATACATACAGAGTATAGTTATAGTACAGCCACATTTTACTTATACAAATCAAGCCATATAAATTCAGCCAAAGAGAATTAAAAAATATATATGAGAACAAGAAAAATCATACAAAATTAAACTGTATGAGTGATGTCACTCACTCAATGAAGGTATGCTCCAGATTGTTAAAATGTTAGCATGGATTTGCTACTGTAAAATGGTAGACAAGAGTTTGCTATTCCTTCAGTGGAACTCAATATCCATGTGGCTATCACGAGTTCTGTCATTGAACGTATTTCCAATGTTTATATACATATGTTTAAATGTATTTAAATATTTAAAAAAATTAAGTATCTTAAATTATTTAAATTTTAAATATTTAAATATATTACTTAAATAAGAATGTTTAAATACATATCTTTCAAATAATATTGTCTCTAAATGTAAAGCAACAGTGATTCCTCATAACCAGAATATTTCAATCACCAAAAAAAAAAAGTAGGCTTATATGGATTTATTAAGAGAGGGTATGTCTCAATTCTGTTGGGGATTTAGTGAATTTCTGGGGTAATTTAAATGAAATGAAATGTTTCTGTTGTATGCTAATAATGGAACAGCATTTTATAGTAGCCTGCCTGGTCTTGCAAGAATAGTTCATTCAATCATCCCACAGACATTTATGGAGAACATAATGTTTATCAGAATTGTTCTAGAAAGAGAAGAGAAATATGATAAGACTTGTCTGTTAGAAAAATCATTAGCAATGGTGAGAACTTCTGGAGATGAGTGGAGCTAGTTGTCTGTTGGAAGAGCCCAAGTGAAAACTGTTGAAAATCTGGATTTTGGTACTTACCATGGCAGAGAGGAGAGAGAAACTGGTGAGCTATATAAGGGAACAACTAACAAATCGATGTATTTGACCCCAAGAGTCAGGGAAAGCATGTCAAGAATAATAGTACTTAAAATAGGCTAAGTCTGACATTTTAAATCTTTAAAATATTTCAGCTCTATGTGCATATATAAAACAATTTGTTAGAACTACAAAATTATAATCAATTATGGGTAATAACATAAATGTTAGGATTATTGCCAAAGTGATAGCACATTCTGGAATCATCAGTCTGGCATTTTGCAAAGTGTGTTCTAGGGAACATTGGTCCTGGGAGACATTACACTGAAACAGTGTCCATGATCAAGTAATTGTGTAAGTAGGAACATGACATTCCCCAGATCTTACTAAAGCGTAAGTGAGGCCATATAGTGAAGAACTTTTTTTTTTTTAATCCATGTATTTCCCAAACTTACTTAGCCATAAGTAAGTTTCTTCTCTTCTCCTAATTAATGTGTTCTACAACAATGTTATTAAGCATAGATTTAAGAAGTAGTCAGATGTATCAAATAAGTTATAATCAGGAACAGGTACAGATGAGTTCTTAAATTTAATGCATTCCAAGGGATATGGGCTATTTAGAGAAACATAGCAAGTGTGACAAATTCAAATGGGAAATTCAGGTACAATTCAAATGGGAAAAATAAGCATAGCATTCAAAGTTTTGGCTGGCTTCTGACTTCTACTGATTGTTAACAGAGCCAGAAAAAAATAAAGGCTTCCCTTTCTGTACTATCCAGTAAGATGAAATTAAAACAGGAAGAGAGAGTATAAAAAGCTTCTAGGAACCAATATTAGGAGAATTAGTAAAGTTGCTCTGGCTTAGGCATTATTGCATTTGATTTTTAGAAACATAGAACAGATTAAAATAAATTGGTATCTCAGTGCACAGTTAATTTTCCCTTATTTATATTATCTGCACACTACATAAAATAGTGTGTCACTATAGTATTCAATATAATTTATTATAAACTAGGACATGCTATAAGCACTGACCAGAAGAAACGTAAAATTATTGCTACTAGTCCAAATAAGAGAATCTAACGTAGTATTATTTACCCTAAGAACATAGGATTATACTGCAACCTCATATATATTCACCAGTGGTTTAAAAAAAAAACTTCACATTTTTTATATTTATAAATGATATTTTTTAAAAGCTGTCTTAAATGTCCATTATGCAAAATAAAAGGTAAAAAGCAAATTGAGACTGTCAGAGGCATATTAATGTGGGATGCAGAATGTTCACGACTAAGTCACAAAGCTGAACTTGAGGTAGAAGATCTCATTGCTATTCATATTTCCCAAATATAAAAATAAGAATTACTGTCACAGACGTCACAGACACTCAAAGTATTGTAATTTTGGAGCACCTCAAAATCAGAAGGTAAGTTCACATAAAACATGCTACTCATTCTTGAATGATTCTCTCATCAATAGTATTATCAGCGAAATAAAGTTATCAGTGTTGAACTAAGAATGCACCTGACTACTGTAATCTCAAACAATAATAAGTGATGAGAGCAATGCATCTTTGGTTATCATCATCACTGTCAATTTGTTGTTCTGTGGATTTCTAATTTTAGTATGTTTAATTCTAGCTATTACCATTTTATAGAACATTAAAAGGCAGAACATTCATTAGCCACCCTATGCGATATAAGATACTATTGGGGTTGTATGTATGTGTTTTAAATATATTACTAGATTTTAAACTCTGGCCAGGAATCCATCAAAATGTTTACTTTTTCAAATGTCAGGACTCTTCTCGAGTCACCCAACACACCACTGACTGCATCTAGCTCTCTTTAAAAGGAAAATCCAGCATTAACTCCAATACATTTCCAACATATAATTAAATCTATGCAATTCTAGTTTCCTTCAACCCTTTTCTCAGGTCACAGAGGAGTGTCCCTGAAGTTTTCCAAAGCTAATCACTCAACTTTTGTTCTTGATCTTACCTTTTCCTAGACTCTGGGGCTGCCTCTGATTTTCCCTTTGTAATGACTCCTTCCGCCCTGTTAAACAAAACAACAAAAACAAAAACTCAGCTTTCCACCTTTCCCTAACTACTCCTTACATTCTCCTTTAGTTGATGATTAAGGTTCTGATTACTTCTGTATTTCTTTATAGACCACTTATTCTCCTTTTTTGTTTTGTTTTGTTCTTAAAGATTTTATTTATTTATTTGACAGATAGAGATCACAAGTAGGCAGAGAGGCAGGCAGAGAGAGAATGGGGAAGCAGGCTCCCTGCTGAGCAGAGAGCTCAGCAGGATCCCCGGATCATGACCCCAGCCAAAGGCAGAGGCTTTAACCCACTGAGCCACCCAGGAGCCCCAAGACCTCTTACTCTTTATCCAACTACAATCTAGCTACCATGTCTCTACTTCAAGGGTTAGCAAACTTTTTTTTTCTGTAAAGGGCCAGATGGTATTGTGAGATTTTGGCCGCATACATCACGGTCACATACTCTTAGTTTTGTTTTGTAACTGTACGAATGTAAAAAACCTCATTCTGAGCTGGATTTGGTTGGCAGGCTGTAGTTTACAGAAAGCTGCTCTAGTTGAAACTGTTGTATTAATGGTACCAAAATTCCCGTTTTGCTTGGGAGTTCCCTCTGCACAGGTTCGAAGCTGATTAAAGGATAGGCTGAAGGAAAGCAAGCTGTTAGCTTTAATATGGATAAAAGCAGAGGAGCTCAAACAGTAGGCTTTCTAAGGCCACTACAGGTGTCCCTCAACAATCAGTCACTCTCTCACCAGACTCTCCCTGTAATACTTACACTGCAGAGCAGCAGACCAGCCAGTGGTGGCTCTTCAAGCAGAATGGTCCCCATCTGCAGTAAAGGAGAAATTCCCATCCTGTTTTCACCAGTGGGGAACCTCATTCTACCTCTACCTCGGGGGTGGGGGTGGGGATTAGGGGCGGGGCCAGAGGGCCTGCAGTTAGACTGAATCCCTCCTTGAGAAAATCATGGATGGAGGGAAGACCCTGCTCTATGATACTCCAGGTCGCCAAATCCACACAGATTCCTTTTTCATTTATTCCCACTTTGCAACACTTAACGCTGTTAAACACTTTCTTTTAACTTCTTTTTCTCCCTTGGCTTCCAAGACACTATTTTCTCTGTTGCCACCCTCTATCTGATCCTAACCTTGGCGTTCCCCAGACCTCGTCTTCGGCCATCTTTTTTTCACTTTGCATAGTTTTCTGGGTGATCTCATTCACTTAGAGAATATCAACTATCATCTTTATGTTCTCAATACCTAAATCTGCCTCAGTAGCCCGGGTCTATTTCATAGCCCAGAACTATAAAACCTAATGTAATCCCCTACCTTGGGAACAGCAGAACCATGGTCTACAAATTTGCCAGAAACATTGGTTTCACCCTCACTTTTTGTAAGAACATAGTACATTTGGGGCTGAGGTAGCAAAAAACAATCTGACTCTGTACACCATCAGCAGTTCTTCTGATTCAAATATAAGTCTTATAAATGGATAAAGGTTATTGAGAGTATTTTACTTAGATGAGCGGGTGAATGTGTTGATGCAGCCGTTCCTGTCCCATGAATAAAAATACTTAATTTGGTGGCAGCATAATCAAGGTTGATTTTGAGTATCGTGTCAAAGCCTGGCAGTGAGTAAAACAGTTTCCCACCTGCATATGTAATTTCTCATCATTATAAAAAAGATGGTTATCTTTACACTTTTACCATAAATGAAAGCAGGGCCACCATTATTACCTCTAGAGATAGTACCATTATGATACTATTATATTAACTTTATTTCTGAGAAGAGTGGATCTGAATACTTAAAATTTTATATGACCACAATTTATTTTTTAAAATATTTGACAATGGTGGATCTTGTTAAAAGATGGAAAGAAGTCCTACACCTTAAAGTTCAAAAGCTATAATTTTATAACAAGAAAATATCCATAGCATGATTTTTTTAAGTTCTTCTAAAAAATATTTTTTGTCATTTTTATTTCCTAGCACCTTGTGGAAGTCGTTCAACAGGTTCAGAAGGCACTGTTCTATCACCAAACTATCCCAAAAATTACAGTGTTGGACATAATTGTGTTTATTCTATAGCAGTTCCAAAGGAGTTTGGTAAGTAGCATTCACCTTATCACATAGTATTTCATTCCAGACATGCTTTATTTTCCACTACACGCTATTCAAAAATGTTAGTTTTTTAATGAAAATATTCACTATTCATAAAGTGCTTTACTCTATACTTCTTTATAGATAGTAGCTTTGTAATAATAAAATTTTGAGGTCATTTTACTCAATCTGAATTTACAGTCAAGTACACAGGTGAACAACAATATAAAAATGAAAACAGGATTGTTTTTAATTTTTAAAAATAAGTACATCCAGTAACCTTGCAAGTGCCTTCATGTTGGAATTACATAAAATGGGAAATTACCAGAGCATAAAGCAAAGTGTACTCTGCAAAATATGCATAAAGTCAAATAAAGAACTATTACAATAATGACAAAAGTGTGTACAAAACAATCATATTGTTTTATACTTTTTCAAACACATTTCCAGGAAGAAAAGATTTTGGTTTTAAGTACCTAGTATCTGGGACAGCAACGAATATGAAAAGACAGCAAAGGACATTTCAGCTCCTCTTGTCAAGCTGACAATCTGTTCCGCATTGGCACTGAGAAGACAATGTGTCCTTTGCTGCCTTCACATCTCCCTGATCACAAGTCTTAGAAGTCCCTTACCTAGCTTCTAAAGGTTTTGCATCTAAGATCCAGCTGGATCTCACCCAGGTTAAGCTCTGTTTATGGATGGATAGGCAAAGGAAATTTAGTGAGCAGTAAAGTATGGGAGAGAGGCTGAAAGTTCAGACTTCTGCAATTTAGATTTACAGCATTGTGTTACATGGTAAAGGATTTGCTACAGCTGTAATGAATGTCTCGGTCTGAATGACAAAGGGTTTTAGCAGAAGGACATGGATTTTATCATATCAGGATTTTTGGATCACATCTTGACTTAATGTTTCTGCTGATATATGAAATAAGCTGATGCTTCCAGTCCAATTTCTTATAACCTGATATTACCTGTATATCCTCCTCCTCTCTCTTCTGAAACAAGCCCAAGATCTTCAACGGAGAGAACATTGTCATCAGAAGTGAAGTACTGAACCTTGTGTTTAACCTTGATATAGAACAGTAATGCCAACATTAGCATGGTGTCTCTTTACAAAATATCTCTTTGTCCTAGCATATTGATTGGTTAAATCAGAGTTGAGCTTTTTGAGAATGACAGTTTAGGAAGAGAAGCATTGTCTACTTAGAAAGATAAGCATTGTCTACTTAATTGTTTTTATTATTATTTTGCCTTTGGTGCCCCCAAAATAGTCCTTTCCTTGCTAGAAGAGTTTATAGACCCCCCAATGCCAGCCATGCATGGTTGCTGACAGAACCCTAGCAATGATGGTCAGGAAGGTTGAATGGTTAGCTCAGTTGTCTTTATAAGCTGTCAATTTTTTTTATTAAATCTATTCTTTGGATATCATGTAGCCAAAAAAATGAGAAAGAAAAATCAGACATTTCCTTTCCTGACATATAGACAGGCTGGTCACAGAAATATATTACAGTGGCCTATGTGTGTTCAAAAAGGGAAGGAAAAAGTATGGATTAAAATAAAAGTAAGGAGTTTCTACAGAATGGACTCTATCGTAGTAACATAATGTAAATTAAATGTAATCATCTTAATGTAAAAAATAATGCAAATAATACTCAGTTGTTTTAATATTAATTTTTAAATACATCTTAGATTATTTGTGGATGAAATCAAATGTACTTTGACTTATTAGTAAAACTGATTTTATTTTTACAAATGTTGCATCATTCTGTTTTTCAAACTACTTATGAAGTCAGACAAACTTGGATTTTAATTTCAGCATGTCACATCTTATAGCTATCTGTCTTTGGACAAGTTACATATGCTCTATGAGACTCAGTTTCTTTATTTCTGAAATGGAGCTAATTATGTCTGCAGAGCAGAGTTGTTGGAAAGAGTGAATGAAATTCCATATATAAAATATATCTCACATAGTTCATGCTCATTACGAGGTTAGATATGACAAATCTGGAGTCAGATTTCTGGATTCAAAGCACAATTCATTACTCTTTCTCATTATTAAGTCACATCATTGCCCTGAATTTTACTTTTCTCATCTCTGAAGTAGAGGTGATAAATGTCTACCTCATAGGGTTAGTTTATAATTAAATGATACGATATGTATAAGTGATTGGCAAAATAACACATGAATCAGTCAATACACACAGAGATACAGTTGCACACACATTTATGTTCACATTTGAAGACACTCTACTGCCACTTACCAAAAATAAAATAACCTGAATTAATGGATTTATTAGGGTCTCAAGAGTAGCACACATTTCTACTTTGCTTCTTCTTCCTTTCATTCTCATAATTTCGCTCTGTTGCCACTGTTTTATGACTTTTTGGTATCACTTCCTAATATATTATTTTTCACTTTTTTTTGTCACTTATCTCAAATTATAATCTTATTCTGTATCTTTTATATGCTGACACACCTAGAATTTTACTTTTAATCATTTAGCATAATATATGTCAAATACGCTCAATTCATTCATTGAAATTTCATTTTTTATGAAGTTTAATGTTCTACAGTTGTTAAATAAGGAGAAAATCACATGTAATCAACAGCACACATAAAATCCCTTAACTCACCCATGATGATCATCTACCTAGTTTTGCATAGGCCAGATAGTCTCTGAATAATTCTAACAGAACATTTTTACTCTAATGTCAGAACAGGTAACAGTGTCTTTAGATAATGCCAGATGAGCTACCTTGATTTTTTATAGGTCATGCGCTACCAAATTGTTTTCATTTATTTATTTTTGCCCAATGTAGAATTGAATTCATATCAGGTAAATGTGAACATAATATGACCCTACTTTACTGATTGATTGAATGAATATTTATCTGTCAGTCAATTCCTATCTTTAAGTATTTTTGGATAAGAAAATTGCCAATTCCTAATGCCTTCACGAGCATCACTGGATTTCATTGAACTTCCGATATTAGGGTCAGTTTGGTGATATTCATTCTGCAGGATTATGGTTGTTCTATATATGTAGAACTAGAATAATTCTGGATCATTGAATAACATTTATTCATGTTAACAATTAAGCTATTTCATTTGGATTTGGTGATTAAAAACTATACTACCTTTTTATTAAAAAAATATGTTTTATTTTTCCTTCATTTTTCAATTTTTAATTATAGTTGTTTCCCTTTTATGGTTTGATTGTTTAAGTCTTCATGCAATACATTATTCTGAAGTACCAAAACATGCAAAGCATATTTTCAATTTTGAATTTGATATAGATAAGATGCTTTAGAATGTGGGACAACTATTGACACTGTTAGAGGAAAAATATTTTTGTTAATATGTATTTTTACCTAGAACATAGCAGCCAAAATCAAGTTATAGAGAGGGTAGAATTATAGAAATTGGAGAATAAATGTTGTGGACTTCTATTTTAACAATTCTGGCTAAGAAAAAACAGAAGGAGCTAGGTCAGCAGTAAGGTAGGGTACAAGTCAGAGGCTAATGTCTGTGTTTGTTTTCTCTTAGGATGAAAATTAATGGAGTTCTTATTTTATAGAAAGCCCAAGAGAAAAACACAATAGAAGGACAAAATTAAATATTTTAGATAGACTAATTGTTAAACCAAGATGCATGAAGTAATTTAAGGAGACGGGATTTAAAAAAAATACTGAAGGACCTCTTTATAATTCAGAAGAAATGATTCATAACTAATAACATAAAACCTAAATTAGTTTCACAAAGAATATTACTTTTTGAAATGATCATCCCTTTCCAGGTTTCCAACCTCACTTCCCTTCTGTCACCCATTCCTCACAACCCAGGATTATGTATAAAAGAGAATGTATTAGTGGCAGAAGGCTGCCATAACAAAATCACAAACTCAGTGACTAAACCATAGACATTTATTCTCTCAGTTCTGGAGGCTAGATCTCTGAAATCAAGTTATCTGTAGTGCCACACTCCCTCTGAAAGCCCTAGGGGAGAATCTTTCTTTACTTCTTCAGAGCTCCTGGTGGCTTTCAACAACCCTTGACCTTCTGTGGCTTATAGCTGCATCACTCTGATTTCTGACTCTGTCTTCACAAGACCTTTGCCTTGTGTGTGTGTCTCTTCTGTTTCTGCATGTATCTTTGTCCTCTTTCCTTATAATGACACCTGTTTTGGATTTAGGGCACACCCTAATCCAATATGATTTCATATTAATATTTAATTCTACAAAGACTCTATTTCCAAATACAATGACTTTCTGAGCTCTTGGATAGATACAAATTTGGCAGATGTTGGGCTTTGGGGGAACAACATTACTCAACTCACTACAGAGGATGGACTATATTACCACAGTTTTTATGTAGAAAACCTTAAAAAAATTACTCTCTGATGCATGTAATAAATATTAGCTCTGTAGAATGCAAACTGACATTTAGATTTCTTGGAGAATTCCAACGTGCAAATCACCTTGAGTATATCTAGTCTGTGGTGACTTAATTTTCTGTTTGGCATCCCAGACAGTTTCACCTCCTAAAAGGCCCACCTTGAATGTATATTTATTAAGGTACAAAGCTAACTCTGCCCCCAAGACTAGCTTCCAAATGTAGAAACTTAAAAGTATGCCTGAAAACTTTTGTCAGGTTTTTCTTCTTCATTTTCCCAGTCAGTCTGTCCGCTCTTTATCTTGTGCTATCAGTGCATTCTGCTTGCATAGGTTTCAAAGTAATGAATTCCTAAATCACACGAACTTGTCAGACTGGTCTACTCTGTACAAGGGGCACAGACAGTTACTAAAATCTTTTGTGTATTGCTGGAGGGAGTTTTTGTTTTGTTTTAAATCATTGACATCATGTTGAATTTTTCTCCTACTTTCACATATTTTATATTTGTTTCTTATTCACAACCATTATTTTTCCTATTTTTCGTTGTAGTATTTTTCCTCAACGTTAATTTAGAAACATTTTTTCCTTTGATGTTGCCTACAATATGGGTGATAGCTGTGGGGTTCTTTGGTTTGCTTTTTTCTCAGACTTTACCATAATATTATAGTATAAGCACTGATAATGATTAGATAAAGAATATTTCATTAATTCTTATTATATTCATTAAATTTAGTATTTCTTTTCCATCTTACAGATTTAGGTATTTACATAATGATTGTTAAATACAATTTATTTTGCATACCCTATTTTTCACAATACTGTTTTTACTGTTGGTCTATAAAATGTAGCACTTAAAAATTTAAGTCTTCTTAGAATTTAGAAAGAAAAAAGCAAAAACAGTAGATTGAAACTAAGATGTGCACACATGCACATCTATATCACCCACTATATGGAGATAGATAGATAAGATAGATAGATATACCCATATAGTATTTTTTTTTATTCTTGTGGGTATCTGTACTTTTTAGTATGGACTACTGTAGTTTTGAACCGCAGGTAGAAAGTTAACTATTGTCATCTTGTGTGTTAAAACTAGTAGACATTCTTTTACTCTTGTGTATATTCTCCTTTAAAACTCAGACACATACCTGACCATTTGTCTTTTGATCTTATATCTCGGTGGTTTTCAATGATCTATTTTACTCAGCATCCCTTACATAATTTATGTTGTCATTACCTAGCTTTATACTTAATTCAGTAATTTATTGCCACTAATTTTCCCCAAATTGTAGTGACAAATTGTTTTGAGATTATTTTTGTATGCTCATTAGGTCAGTAAATCATGTCATTGGCATTCTGTTTTTCCTGGTGTGAAGTTTTCAGTAATGAATGAACTCTTCCAGTCAATAAAGGTTTTTTATATTCTACTTTTAAACTCTATGACACTTCATTTTTTAACAGTGCATCAAAATCAATGATTACTGTTTTGTAAATATTGAATTTACTTATCTAACAATGACAAATGTTCACAAAATGTGTGTTTATTCAGAATGTATATTTACCATTTATCATTATTATGTTAGATATAGAACAGTTGAAAAGCGTTCTCTCTTTTTAAAAATGAATGGTTCTATAATGTCAATATGAAGAAATGTGTATGTTAATTTTGTGCCTAGAAGGAAGGAAACACTTATTTTTAAGCCCAACATTTTAGAGGAAGGAAAGTGTCATTATTATATGTATCTATATTTATATAATTCAATTCTTTGGGTACTATTTATATAATTAGATGAAGCTGTGTTTGGTTACCAGCTAGACCAGGATCCCCCATCCAAATCTGGTTTGGATATCAAGACTTATGACACCACACATGCACTAAAAAGTATGAAAAGATATATTACTCATATAATGAGACTTTCTGGGAAGAGCAGGGCACAATCCAAAACTGAATTCAGTCAGATACAGAACTGCTTAAGGAAACAAAGCTAACTGGCTTTGGGCTTTATTGTCGTGCTGAAGTGAAAGTTCCTACACACTGGCCAGAGTTTATGCAGTTTGAAATTCCCATTTTTTCTGAAGAAGAGAATACCCCAGGTTTCTTATTAGCTTGCCCCAGATAGGGAAGGAGTATGACTTGAAACTTGCCAATAATTAAGCTTCAGAAATGGATCAGACTTATCACAATTCACTCTTGGTGTTTGACTGATAATTGAAATGTATCATATTTTAACTTGTCTAAGCCACAGTGTCAATTTATATGGCTTGCATTCAGAGATAGGAAAGGGAAACAAAATTTCCATTGAATGTCTTGTTGCAGGACTCAGCATTTTGAATTGTGAGAAGTGAAATGATTGTGTTGATCACTCAATAACAACTAGAACTCCGAAAAGGCTAAGGAGTGTCTTGATGAAGCCTTAATACTGTGGCCTTATTATAGGTAGAGATAGGTGTTGCACTGATTTGTATTTGGAATATGTCTGAGATAAGATTCCCAGAAATTTTCACTCTGTAAGGGGCAACCTTGGACCACATGTTCAGACAATTGACAGTGGTCCAAGGGTCTAAAACACATTCAGCTGGGGCCGTTCATTGACCAGGGCATCTAGTATAAGAATGTCCAAAGTTTGGGCAGTTGTACTGATCGTTGAGTCTTTTATCAGGGTGTGTTGGTTAAAGTATTAAAAACATCAGCTTTCCAGGGTGTTCAATAATGTCAATGATCTTGGTTTTACTGTTTGTAAGGTGTACAGATTCCCTTTGTTTTTCACTCAGTTTGATCCCAAAAGGTTACTTAGGTAGCTAAGAGGTTCAGAAGAGGAATCTCTGCAAAAGCATGGCATCTGGTAAGGAACTAAAAACCAGAAAAGCCACATCTTCATGCAGGTAGGGTAGGCAATAAGGTCTATGTTTAGCTCAATTATGTAGCTATCATTTCTCTTTTAAGCAAGGAGGGCTTAGTGACCATACCAAACTTGCAGGGTACACTTCCTTAACCCAAGGCACAATGGGCAGCTGAATGTACAGAGCTATAGATGCAGAAACTTCAAGAGCCTCTGTTTCCAAGAGATTCCAGTATGCAGCATTGCTACTGTAATGGCATATGACATGGAGTTTAGAGGGGAATCTTCTTGTACCAGAAGTTCAAGGGCAACTTCTGGCTATCGTGGGTGGTCCAGAGACTCCAAGAGTTATGAAAGGATGTTGGTAAAGTCACCAGAGTAACAGAATCTCTGAGGAATGGCACCTGTTGTATTTCAATTTTGAAATAGTCTAGAGACATTTTTTTTAGATGGCCCCATTCAAGGTAGACCGGTTTACTAGTCACAGCATTCATGGGCTTAAGTGAAATTATAAATTTAGAATATATTGCCTTAAAATCCAAAAATTTCTAGAAGATTGTTTAGCAGGTTTCAACAGTATGGTGCCATGAAGGTCAATATCTCTTTCTTGAGACACCTGGCTGGCTCAGTTGGTGGAATGTGTGACCCTTGATTTCAGAGCTGTGGGTTCAAGCCCCACACTGGGTGTAGAGATTACATAAAAATAAAATCTTTTAAAAAAGTTTATTTCTAATGGTGTCAGGAATGGAGTGACTTCTGGCTGACCAAGTCATTTGTAGGATTTTAATTGAGGTGATAGGGCCCTCTGTTATGTGTGGGAAAATGAAAACTTCCCTTTTTGTGAGCTCCTCATATTTGTATGTCTTAAATGATTGTGGCAAATGCATCTCCATGAAGGAAGATGTCATCAGTAGGATATCATTACCTCTGCTCCTCAATAAACTTGGGCACACTTATAATTTTGCCTACAAAGGTATGTGCATTGGCCAAGCTATTGAAGACCTCATGGGTAGTCAGGTAGAGATGTCCCTTCAAAGTTGAAGGCAAAAAGTGTTATACACCATCATAGCTGAAAGAAAACTGTAACTGAGAGTCTGTGGAAATTGGTATTAAACAACATATGAGCCAAATAAATAATAGCAAAATATTTACCAGCTGGTGATTAGATGGAGCCAGTAATTTGAATAATAGTAATTATGGAGCCCTCAGAGGTGGAATCAGATGAACAGCCCTTCTCTAAATAAGTCTTGTAGTGTGTTTCAATCTTTGAAAACTTTGTTTGAACTTCTATTGAGCCATATTAACCATTTTAATTATGGAAAAATGTCCATGGTGTCTCAATTTGTCAAACTTTCAGTAAATGCCAAAGACATAATTTAACTTAGTACATTTTTGTTTGGAGTTTCCATGCCCGCTCTGGGATATTTAGACAGGGCCATAATTCTGATGATTAAGATAAGGCATACTTCTTTGTTCACTATTTTATATTTCATAGCTCCTTTATATTATAGGGTGTGCCTAAGTTCATTAGCTCTAAACTTATTGAAATCCCCAGGAATAACTATAATTTGAGCCTCCATAATGATATAAGGCCATGAAGGTTTGCCAGTTGGTACATCTCAGGCAGATATTAAAGTTATTCAAAATCTGTGTTGTAGAGGCACAAAAGATAATTAGAAACATTTTATATTTTCACTTTAAAAAGTCTTGTATTAAATTTTGGATTTCTAATTGGGTCAAATTGTGGATCTCTTTTTCATTTTTTTGTTTCTTCCTCACCTTGTATTTACTTTGTTTGTTTAGTTGTTAACAAAATATAGTTTGGAGGAGGGGGAATCTCCTCTTATATTCGTAAAATCCTTTGTCTAGAAAGTGTCAGATCTATAACATGAGGGCTAGGGGCTTCTGTTTAACAATTGTTTCCTTATAGGATTTAAGGATCCAGAATTAAATAGAGTTTTAATTAAGTCTTTAATTTTCCCACATAGATGCCATAAGTGTGTGTTTGTTTGTTTGTTTGTTTGTTTCCCTATAAGACTAGGGATCAGCATCTTACAGAGAAACCTGGGCATCAGTAATAGCAAAAGCATTTTCATGGAATCTTTGTGAGCCAACTACTTCTAGGAGTGTAGACCTCAGCGTGCTACATGATAACTGTTCTTCCAGACAACTGGCCACCCAAAAGTCCGATATATTGTACATGGTGTCAGAACTTTTCCTGACAATTCTATGGAAGAAGGACCAATGCATGGCTGAGACACAAAACCAACAGTCATAGCATAAAACTATTCCTCTGAACTTTGCACTAGTCACAGCTTATGCTGTAATCAAGACATACAATTCCACATGAGGCATACAGAAAGGATCATGCTTGACACAACCCAAGGGTGGTACTGTGGTATTGTGGTAACTTTAAGGAGTAAACTTTTAGTAACTCGTGTTACTAAATGTCAAAAATTTCTTATGTAGGTTGATTAAATCTATGATAAAAACTCTATAGAACTCAGCAAATACAACACAAAGCAGCACAGCTGAAAATGCAAGATTGCTAGCAGATAAAAGAGCCAGTTACTAAAGCAAAGCAAAAAAGATGCTCAGTCCTGTTTCTCATCACCTGGACACCTCCTCACTACATCTGTTGTCGAGCTTACTCTACTCTTGGTTTGGATTTTGAAATGGAGGACACCACACAAACAATACGGGAACAGGAACATTTTTAATTAGTCACATAATGAGGCTTTCTGGGAAGAAAAGAGCAGGCTCCCAAACAGGTCCAAAGTGGCATGAGACAGCGGAGAAGGGAGAGAAGCTTTGAAATTCTATCCAAATAAGTTGGTAGTGGTGTGAGGGTTCCTGTGTTCATGTCAGTGCTTAAGTGGGCTCAACTTCCCCTATTGCCAAAGGAAGGAGAACTCAGGCATTCTAATCAGCTTGCTCAGATATGTGGCTGAGGATGAAGAGAAGCAGTGGGGGTTGAAATCTGTCAGCAGTCAGATATCAAAACATGCCCTTGGTCCCTTTAATACAAGGTGTAATTTATAAAGCTACAATTTATAAGTTGCATAATATCATATCTTAAATATATTGATGTATATAACTTCCTATTGCCATTATATTATCTTTCCACTTAAAAAAATTATTTCCTTTCAGCCTCTAAGAAAATGAGTATAGTATGTTCTAGAATTTTATTAGCTGATTTCTTAAAATAACTGTCAAATGATAGAGGTATATTTGAATTCATTATGAAATGGATGTCACTGTTGATGTTTTAAATTTCTCTAATTTTAAAAAATCAGCTATAGGAGATTAATGATGCTCAATAATTCAGAAGAAAACTTTAAAAATGTTGTGCAGAAACACAGTCTAGACAACTTACAATAATTTGTTTAAATAGTGATTATGATGTTTCACTATAACAGTATTTTTCCCATCCATATTCACTTTTATTTTTTGTTGTATTTTACCAAGTTGATAAGTTCAGTGGCTGCCCCATCAAGCTATTTAATACCAGTTATCCTCAGATTGCTGAAATTTATTTTGAATTAAAGTTCAAAGTCATAAGTCAGTGATGGTAACAATAGTAAACTAAAGAGAAGATTGAACAATTGTTGTGGAATACTGGGAAAAAAAAATTGAACTGGGAGTTCACAGCTCTGGATTGTGGTCTTTTATCTACCTCTAATTGGCCATGTGACCTTGAGTAAGTTATTTAAGCTTTCTGTACCTCACTTTTTTATGTATAAGATGAAAAGTTTTGGGGCACCTGGATGGCTCAGTGGGTTAAAGCCTTTGCCTTCAGTTCAGGTCATGATCCCAGGTCCTGGATCTGCTCAGCAGGGAGCCTGCTTAATCCTCTCTCTCTGCCTTCCTCTCTACCTACTTGTGATCTCTGTGAAATAAATAAATAAATAAGTAAATAAATAGATGAAAAGCTTTGACTCAATGATCTGGGACGTCCCCACTTTTATATATATAAAATTATGTATAGGACGTGTGGGTGGCTCAATTGATTAAATGTCTGCCTTCAGCTGGAATCATGATCCCAGGGTCCTAGGATCGAGTCCCACATCTAGCTAGTTGCTTGGTGAGGTGGCTGCTTCTCCCTCTGCCTGCTGCTCCCTCTGCTTTGTGCTCACTCTCTCTCTTTTTCTCTCTAATAAATAAATAAAATTTAAATACACACACATACACACACACACATGCAATTTACTTTTGAATCGAAGAGTATGCTATTAGTGGTTAGTGAAGTAAAATATAGGAGAGTCCTACCAAACTTTGATAACTCAAGAGTCTGATCTTAGAATTACATGAATTTATGTGATTTTAGTTAATTCCAAAAATGACTAAGAATTTAGTATAAATTCTGAATCTTTTATATTCCTGAAAAAGTAAAGTAAGTTGTGTAATAGCATTATGCTACATTCTCCTTTTTAAGGTTTCTTTCTTTTTCTTTCCTGATTTTTAATGCATCAGAATATCGTCATCTTTACCTTTATCACCTCTATAGTTAAAATTCCATAAGTATTTCTGAAGGAACTTCTCATTTTTCAGGCACTAGAAAAGTTAGAAAATTATTTTCTACTCTACTATAATAGTTATACTTAGGTACAAAATAAGTCCTTGGGTAAACTCAAATATTCATATACAAGGAGAAATCTTTACCTACAGACTTTTACTATAAAATTGATGGTCTCCCCTCCAGAACTCGGTATGGGAAAATATTTGAATTAATGAAAAGGAAAAAAAAAGCACAATTCTCTATATGTATTCATAACTTTTTCTGGAAAAGTTCTTATGGAGAAGTCATTAAACAAAGTCTTTTTTAGTGTTTCATTATTCTGTCATGCAGAATCACATTTGTAATATCTCACACTATGACAGATGAAAGCTAGAAGATAAATGATTCACAAAAACACACAGCATGCCACAGGCAGAGCCTTTTGTAAACATGGAATACCCATCATTTTTGCCACTCTCCCACTGATATTTCAGCATGGTATAATGATGTCTTTTGTTTAACACTGCAATCCAGTGCTGATTACAACTAAAATAGAATTTTTTCTCTGTTTTGGTGACTTATGATTTAATTTTTCTGTTTTAGACCCATCAAAATAGTCAGAATTTTTAAGCAGTTCATTTATTTGAAAACTCAGTAAGTTGTATTTCAAATAAGTGAAAGGATAGATGGTGTTTATTTTGTGGTCAGTGTACAAATACGTGGTGCACATCACCCATGATGGAAGTGTGGTTCCAGGCTGTGAGTTAAAGGAATTTAACTAGGATTCTCTTACAGTTTATATAAACTCTTAATATATCAACCTCGCTAATTTTGCTGAATAGGTAAAACTCCAAAAAAGACGTGTAACTAAAATATTTTCCAAATTCACAAAAGCTGTTATCGACTGAAAAAACAAGCTACAGAGTTTTCATCTGTCATATCGCTTCCCATAGCAAACTTGCATATAATGTATTTTTTAATCCTGGTATGATGTTTATTTTATATCAACAGATGTTGCCAATTAAAATCCAAGTTAAAAGCATTGATTTGGGGGCGCTGGGTGGCTCACTCTTTTAAGCATCTGACTCTTGGTTTCGGCTCAGGTCATGATCTTAGGGTCAAGAGATCAAGCCTTGCGTCAGGCTCCACATTCAGCCTAGCGTCTCCTTGTGATTGTCCTTCTCTCTCTGCCCTTCCCCCTACTTGTGCCCCTCTCTTTCTCTCTCTCAAATGAATAAACAAAGTATTTAAAAAGATAGTAAAAATAAAAGTATTGATTTCATGGTAGATGAGTTAAATGAGAGCAGGCACTACAGTGGTGAACTCAAAGTTCACGTTCTTGAAAGCAGTAAATTCTACAGTGTTTAAAATTCAGGGTGGTCTGAAAAAATTCATCTGTGCAATGAATATAATTTTCAATCTAATATGTTTGGAGTGTTTAGAGGTATGGGAACTTAATGACTTACTATCCCTTTTTCTTATCCTTTTGCTTTTCTCCACCATCTCTAAATTCAGAGAAATACACTACTATTAATTCTAACCACATTGTGGGTAGAGACCTATCTTATATCGCTCATAAGTGATAATTATTCTGTAATCATATCAACTATCTATTTAAACAGTGTGTACACACTCAGCCTTGAGCTAGAATCTGAGTTTACAGGTTATATAAACAATGGTTCTTGCCCTTCAGGAGATCATAAGAAAGGTATTAGACAAAGGAACAGTTTATTTAAGAAAGATTATGGAAACTGCTATAATAGATGTTTGTGAGGATGCTAAGGAAAAACAGAGGAACACCTAAGGCAGACTGATGGCAGGTTTGGGAGATGGGGGTCACAGTGTCAGAAGCATTTACCTGATGAAATAGTGTGTGGCCTGAGTCTTGGAGAATGTGCAATTGTTAGTCTCTCGAAGAACAATATTCCAGGCAGACAGAATAACACAGGCAAAGGCATAGATATATGGTACATGGTTTCTGAAAGGAACTACATATTTTTCTCTCTGGTTAGAGAGCAGAGCACCGCTCAGAAACTAATATGCTTGAAACCAGAGAAGCAGACAGAGACCAGATTATGGAAGGCTTTGTATGCCATGTTTAAATCAATTCAAAAATGCTTATTGAGTTCCCACTGCTTCAGAGAGACATTTTCTAGGCTGAGGATATCTGATGCCCAATGAAACAGAAATGCTTAATTGGTCTCATTAGCATATACTCTACTTTTGTAGTGGGGCAATCTAGGGATAATATTCATCTGGTACATGCTGGCACAGCCATTTTACTTGTTAGAATTGAAATATTTTCCTGCTGTTGCCCGCCTCCTGAACAATCCCACATTTCTCTGGCCACTGAGCACTTTTCCCTGGTCCTTTCCCCAGAAACTGAAGGAGTAATACACAGCCTAATATCAATTCTGCCTGCGCTGTGCCCGTGTCATATTGATTAAATAGTTTGAGAGTCCTCCTGTAAATATAACTGAATATACTTAAACATATATAAACACACTCACACATGTGTGCACACACACACACACACACACAACTGTGACCCCAAATTCTGCTTGTAGAGGTGAACAGTGAAAAAAGCAAACAAAGTAAGTAACTAACTAACTAACAAAAACAAACAAAAACAAACTAACCCAAAACAGAAAGATCCAATTTGGATTAGGGAGATTAGTGAAGATTGAAATATTTTATAAGGGAAGGGTAAGCCCCCGGTAAAATGCATCACGCATGCTTTAGGAACTACTGAAGCTGTTTAAGCAGAAAAATAACAACTTGGTGAATATTTTAGGTTTGTCATTTTGGCAGGGAGATAGGCTGTCTGAGAGGCACAGGTAAGAAACAAGGAAAAGGCTAGTTTAGACAGTGGGAGAAAGGAGGAAATTGTAGGGAGTATGAGAGATGAATAAAAAATGTGTAGTAGAGGGGCACCTGGGTGGCTCAGTGGGTTAAAGCCTCCGCCTTCGGCTCAGGTCATGATCCCAGGGTCCTGGGATCGAGCCCCCCATCAGGCTCTCTGCACAGTGGGGAGCCTGCTTCCTCCTCTCTCTCTGGCTGCCTCTCTGCCTACTTGTGATCTCTGTCTGTCACATAAATAAATAAAATCTTTAAGAAAAATTGTATAGAAGTGGTCTAGACAGGGAACGATGGAAATAGATAAATAAGTAGAAAGGACAGTGATACCACACAGGCAATGAGACCTGGAGCCCGGGTCTCTCCTGATTTCTGAACATGAGCCTAATCCAAACTCCGATCATAAGCTTTACAGGTTCCAAAATTCAGTGTTGTCAAACTTTAGGAGATTGGTTCATATTGATTCCCACTCTCCAAGCCCAGAGGAGACAATTTATAAAACACAATGCCAATTACCAGTTTATTGTGAAAGAATATCCAGCAAACTTATCAGTCCTGGACATTTGCCTAAGACCCTTCATATTGGTGAATGAATTTACTCCGCAGACAAATGAATATAATTGATGGGAAATTTATATCGCCCTACTAAAGCTGGAAGAAATATTCTTCCCTACACTAGAGAAAGGAATTTCTTTCTTTAGAATTTACTACATCAGACTTTCCAAAAGTATCAGAAGGCAACATTAATATATTGGGGAGAAGGTTAGGCAGAAAACCTGAAAAAAGTTTGGGTTAAAGAAGTTTAAAAACCTTTTTGATTTATTTCCTCCAAGCCTTTTCAGAGCACTTAATATGTCAATGTGATGTCATCCACGTGTACATACATGTGATTGTGTATGTATATACATTTATTCTTTTATATATGTTTGGGCATTTTTTTTTAAGTTACAGCCCCCAAAATACTGAATTCAGGTGTAAGCTCTTTGTGGTCAGAAGTTATATTTTGTATGTTATTGAAATGGAAGAACTGATGACTTTTGGCACATTAAAAAGAGAGAGAGAGATTATGGGAATGATAGGACTAAAAAAGTAATCAAGTAACCCTTTACACTGAACAAGGATGACACATTGTTATATTTTTCCCAGACTTTTATCTACCATATTTAGTAATCAGAAGATTAGTATACTCATGTTTCAGTCAACTAAGTGCCTACTCAGTTGATAACCCCATTTTAATATTCATAAAATTAGGCTACACCTATTTTCTTTTTTTTTTTTTTTAAAGATTTTATTTATTTATTTGACAGAGAGAGATCACAAGTAGGCAGAGAGGCAGGCAGAGAGAGAGAGGAGGAAGCAAACTCCCCACTGAGCAGAGAGCCTGATTCGGGACTCGATCCCAGGACCCTGAGATCATGACCTGAGCCAAAGGCAGCGGCTTAACCCACTGAGCCACCCAGGCGCCCAGCTACACCTATTTTCTTAAGGAAACTCTTGGAATTGATTATTTTTGCAAACAGCAACTCACATTATGTCATTGCTCTAACTTACAGACCTGCCTTTGGCCGCCAATTAAAAAAACTTTAAGACATAGGCATTATAAGTAGTAAACCTCATAAAAAAAAGTCATAACTGTTTATATTATAAAAATAACATTTGTTAAGTTGAAGATGAATTTTTGAAGTTATAAAATTGTTGTTATTATCCGTGTCATTACCTGTTTTGGGATTGTTTGGAATTAGTGAGCCTGTACAATTTCGTTGAGGATTTCTAGTTTAAACTGAGATTCTCGGGGTGCCTGAGTGATTCAGTGGGTTAATCCTCTGCCTTCAGTTCAGGTCATGATCTCCAGGTCCTGGGATCCAGCCCCGCATCAGGCTCTCTGCTCAGCAGGGAGCTGCTTCCCCCCACTCTCTCTCTGCCTGCCTCTCTGCCTACTTGTGATCTCCCTCTCTGTCAAATAAATAAAAAACTAATTAATTAATTAATTAAATAAAATCTTAAAAAAAATAAAAACTGAGATTCTCAAGAGGCATAATGCTGTTAGAAACCCATAGCATGGGACGCCTGGGTGGCTCAGTTGGTTAAGCAGCTGCCTTCGGCTCAGGTCATGATCCCAGCGTCCTGGGATCGAGTCCCGCATTGGGCTCCTTGCTCGGCAGGGAGCCTGCTTCTCCCTCTGCCTCTGCCTGCCATTCTGTCCGCCTGTACTCGCTCTCTCTCCCTCTCTCTCTGATAAAAAAATAAAATCTTAAAAAAAAAAAAAAAAGAAACCCATAGCATGTTCTATGACCCATATTTCCTGCTCAAATATTTTAGTAAATTTTGTGGTGAAGTATTCTGTGTAGCTTTTGTGTGATATAATGTAAAATGTTACAAATCCACATGGTTAAGAAATGAGATGTCCCATCTTATCTAGAGTGTTATCTAAATATCTAAAGTTTAAAAAATGCCAGCAGTGTAATGATGGAGAGTTTGGGAATAGGGAAGAGGTAAGGCGGAGCTGGGGAAAGGTTAAGATGTAGCATTTGGTCCTATAGTATCTACTGAGATAAATCCTCATTCCTATTTGATCCGTGCCTGTACAGAATCTGCTGCTTCATCCTTTTCATCATGGCTACCAAGTACCTCCTTCTGATTCTCCCAAGATGCACCTGAATGCCTAGATGCACAAGACTTTGTCAAGGGTTGATGATGACCTAAATTTCTCCCAAGAACAGAGACCCAAGTACCTCCTTATCTCCCTCAAAGATGCCTCTTGGTGTTTGGTGTGGAGAGGACTGTGTGCATTCACTTTGGAGACACTCATTTTCCAAGTTTGTCCGCACTATCTCCTCTCTTCCTTTCCAGGATAGGAAAGCTCTATCCAGGATGTTGGTGGCACAGGAGGAATACGGCAAAGGAATAAGTTCATCTACCTAGCCAGTCATATTTCCAAATATTTTTTATTTTGATGATTATACTTTATTTTTGAAGTACAAAAGATGTGGTGCTGACCATTGTTTCTATTCTGTCATGTCGTCCACTCCCCTAAGGTATAGTAGAAAGACTAGAATTGGAACTCTGTATGAGAAAAGGCTGCAAGGCGTAAAGTTCTGTGGGTGTAGGGAGAAAACATCAATAAATCTCTTAAAATAGCTCCTGCATTTTGTAAATCAATTTGAAATAGAGAGTTATGTATGATTTTAGTTTTGCTTATAATTTCTCAAGAACACATTTGTTTTATATTTTATAATTAACTAATGGGTTAATCTTTGTATCTTTTTTCTTTTTTTGAGATTTTATGTATTTATTTGAGAGAGTGAGAGAGAGACAGCACACAGGAGCAGGGGGGAGGGACAAAGAGAGAAGGAGACTCCCTCCTGAGCAGGGAGCCTGACTCTGGGCTCCACCTTGTGATCACGATCTGAGCCTGAAGCAGATACTTAACTGACAGAGCCCCCCAGGCATCCCTTTTTTTCTTTAAAATTATTATTATTTTTTTAAACATCATCTTCTGAGCTTGCTTTCATGTTTAATGAGGGTTTGTGTCTAGATATATCCTAAAACATATCCTCTGATGTCAGAGGAAAAACTTGGTAGCAATATGAACTGGTTTTCAGGTTTTTATCATTTTTGTTTGTTTGTCTGTTTGTTGTTTAAAGTAATCTCTATGCCCAACAGGGGCTCGAACTCATGACCTCAAATGATCAAGAGCAGCGTGAAACATGCTCTACCAGCTGAGCCAGCCAGGTGCCCTTGGGTTCCAGCTTTATCACCACTGTGACCTCAGGCAAATCATTTATCTTCTCTGATATAATCTCCTATAAAATAGAGAAAATTGGGGCGCCTGGGTGGCTCAGTGGGTTGAGCCGCTGCCTTCGGCTCAGGTCATGGTCTCAGGGTCCCGCATCGGGCTCTCTGCTCAGCAGGGAGCCTGTTTCCTCCTCTCTCTCTCTCTGCCTGCCTCTCTGCCTACTTGTGATCTCCCTCTGTCAAATAAATAAATAGAATCTTTAAAAAAAAAAATAGAGAAAATTGCCTCGGCCCTCTAACCTAATCCATAAGATGACTATCAACATAAAACAAGTAACATGTGCATACAGACATGCTCATGTTTTAAAGTGTAGGAGCCCTCCCCCCTCAAAAGATTAGTAATAATCTTTTCAGTGTTTTGTTTTTTCTCACTGATTAATTTTAAGAAGTATAATAATTCAAAAACTCTACTTTAAATATATTTTTTAGTATGAACAAGCATTTGGTTCCACTTATTTTCTTCAGATAATAGACTCTCCTCCACCCCAGAAAGTACATGCATGTTTTATTAATAGTATTTATTCCACAGAACAATTTGTCTCTACTCAGTGTTGATTGATTGCGCTGAGAAGAAACTCTGTACCAGAATCCTTTATTGAACAAACCCTGAGTTCCACAGACAGTGGATTCGTAGGTCTATCTGCTGATCACCCTCACTGATTCACCAAATTCGTCTAAGATTTACCAGGTTGTTTGCCCTCCATTTTTGCTGATTTCTGCTGTAGTCATTTGTGGATTTCCTATTTGAAGCATGAAGTCCACATTCACAGTTCTCACCTACTTACAAAGCTTATCGTGAGACATTCTCTTCTAGGTCCCCACCACCCATTTTTACATAACATTTAAAACATGATCATCCTCCATATTTTTCTGCTGTAAAATTGTGTTTTATATTTACCTAGGAAATGACATGATATCTAGAATTTATTTCCAAATAATCTCAGGAGCTGGGGCTGGTGTGGTTTTTATAGATAAAACTAGACTTCTCATGAGTAGATAATTTAAATTTTTCAGTACAAAAAAAATGTTTATAAAAATCAATTGATCTTTTACCAGTATTATTTGTAGAAATAATAATGGGATACACAGGGGTGCCTGGGTGGCTCAGTGGGTTAAGCCGCTGCCTTCAGCTCAGGTCATGATCTCAGGGTCCTGGGATCGAGTCCCGCATCGGGCTCTCTGCTCAGCAGGGAGCCTGCTTCCTCCTCTCTCTCTCTGCCTGCCTCTCTGCCTACTTGTAATCTCTCTGTCAAATAAATAAATAAAATCTTTAAAAAAAAATAATGGGATACACAACTATATATACCTTTTATATTTTTAATCCCCAACTTGTATCACTAAGATTTGATAGAAAATAGTCTGGGATCATTTTCGCACTGAGGCAGCCCACTGTGTGATGTTCTGTCAGTTTCTTATTTTCTCATTCCTTAGATTTCCTTGGATTTGAATGGGTGAGATATGTTTCCAGAGACTAACAGACCAAGTGCTACCTTTATCAATCAGTTAACAAGCTATGTGAAAGCTGGATGAGTTATTTATCATTTCTGGGTCTCAGCAGATTCCTCATCTCTAAGATGAGGGAACTGAAAAAAATTTTCTTTTCTTTTTTGTTAAGAAAGCTGCATGCCCAGCATGAAGCCCAGTGTGGGGCTTGAACTCAGGACCCTGAGATCAGAACCTGAGCTGAGATCAAAAGTCAGATGCTTATGAATGAACCACCCAGGCCCTGCCCCCCCATTTCTATTTTTTACTGTAAATTTCTTTAGTTTTTATTATTTCTTGACCTATTTATTGTGTTCCATTTCTCTGACTATTCTGCATTTTTGTTGTAGTTCTGCCATTCACTTGCTGGTTACTTTGGTCAAGTTACTTACTCATATTTCTTTATTGGAGGAAATAACTAATCCAGCCCAATGGCTTTCTAGCTAGAAACAAGAAATAATTTATTTAGAACATTTATCATAGTTCATGGCATGTACTAAATTCTGTTAATTTTAACTAATATTTGTAGTAACATCACTTCTTTTAGGCAATTTTTTTCTTTTTAACAGCATTTTTTTTTCTATTCACTGTATTTCATGGATCATGGCTCAGAAGACAAGAAATACAATGCTGTGAAATATTTTAAGAAGTACATTTTTAAAATTTGTTGCAGTGATAGAAGTAACCAAATAATAGTTAATGAAAAATAAGGTAACATACACAAAATCATTTATCTATGTAGAGTATTACCTGAGCGGCATATGTTTTTTGTTCACAATGATGTTCTGGTAAATAAAGGCTTATATTTGATTTTAATTGGTTGAATCTCTCTATGTTCAAGTGAACTGACTCATTCATTTAAATGATGATATGGCCAAAGCAGCCATGTTCTGGTAGAACATAGAATGATATTAGATGTGCGTAGATGAGTTGTTTGAGCTCTCAAACCAGTAATTAAAGAAAAAAATGTATTATTTAAATAAGCAACATATGGGTACCATAATTACCAGATAATCAATTGCTAAGTGAAAATACTGAAAATAGTTTCTCTAAGAGTTAAAGTGGTCATTAAAAATTCCTCAGAATAATCAGCAAAATCTCGCCTTTCCACCTAGTATTGCACATCTTTGATGAATGATAGTTATATGTATTGGATTATGTAGTCATTTCTATGTTTAAGAAATTTTCAAGAAATCTTAATCACAACAATTTTGGTAGCTTAGAAAACATGGTTTCATTTTTGCCTACTCTTAATTTCTTAAACGGTATTCATACATTTTTAGAAATGATCTTTCATACTTTTAAAATAACTATGTTTTCACATCAGCTTTTTTATTCTTCAATTAAAGATCCTCATGTTTTTAAGAAGCTATGAGTGTGTTGGTATGATGTACATATTTTAAATTTGTCTCCGAACAACTTATTAAAAACTTGAACCTAGCATGGAAGAATAATATTTCCAAAAACACTAGATATGGGTTCATTTAATAACTTCTCATTCTTTTATATCCAACGTCAATTTTGTAGTTTGCAAAGATTTAAACAGTGTAACATAAGGAAGTCGAGGATAAGCTGTATTATCTCACTTTCCTTTTACCTGAGAATCTTGCAAGCTTTATGGCACTGTGGTCTGGCAGATTGTATATAAACAGATCATAAATCACAGCTGGGGAGGATTTCAGTCACTGGTTCCGTGGCGGAAATGTAAGCCAAATGAGCAGATGCCTTGGGGAAAATTTGTATCTAACCAAGATAATAAATTATTCCAAGCTTTGTTTAAAAAAAAAAGTTTTAAATAATGTCTTTATACTCAATAAGACAGAAACACCATTGAAATCTAAATTTAACAATTTAACTTTGGAAAGACTATAAATAATTATTAATTTGATTTGCAAACAGTATTAAAAAGCCATATAATTAATTAAACAAACTGAAAAAAGA
The DNA here is from genome assembly GCF_022355385.1 of Mustela nigripes. Lineage (NCBI taxonomy): Eukaryota > Metazoa > Chordata > Mammalia > Carnivora > Mustelidae > Mustela > Mustela nigripes. Next base: position 171,613,589 of record NC_081559.1, on the reverse strand, counting down.
AAGTACACTCAAAAAAGAGTAACTTTACCTTTAAATCACATTGAATGTTTTCTGAAACCTTTAAGAATAATACTTTTAAGTCTTTAAAAAGATGTATTTTGACTTATTTTTAAATATTTTATATTGTAGGAAAAAGAAAATAGAAAACACAAAGAAAGAGCTTATTTTAAACCACCCATGACTCTACTATTTAGAGATACTTAAATACTTAAGCCTTTTTCTTTCTAGTAATTTATGTGAGATTTAATGAAATCGTAAACATAAAATATGTATTATTTTCTACCCCCTTTTTTTGGCCAACTTTGTTTTTCCTTATGCTATTAAATATTTCTCAACATCATGATTTTTAATAAGTTGCATAATATTTATTCCATCACCAAGGTTTATTTAACCATTTCTATAAGCCTGGACATTCAGATTGTCTCTCCAACCCCACTTTCTTTTTACCTTTACAAATGTTGTTAGAATAAACACATTTCCCAGAAGAGGAATTGCTAAGTCAGAGGGCATGAACGTTTGAAGCTCCTGATGATACATATTTCTAAATTGCTTCCCAGAAAGGTTTAGTCAATTGCAATCCCACCAGAAAGTATAAGAAATTGCCTACCTCATTGAACTTAATTGCTCTTTTGAAGCAAAGTTTATGCCGTTCATGTGATTCAGGCTGGTCAACTACAAATTCAAAAGCATTTCCTATAATTACAGGAAAAAGATGTTCAATAGGAGCCTCATGGGATGCTCATATCCGGAACTCATTGAGTTCAGTCCTCAGCTTTGCTGTTTCCAAACCAAGGTTTCACAAGTTCTCTAGGGACTCACGGTCTTCAACCATACTTACAAGATACTGACTTATAAGTCAGATGACATTTTGTTAATTTTCACAAAAGAATGTATGGGCCAAATAGACTAGAACACTATTTTTAGCAAGCCAGTACACTCTCTCTCTGAATGCACGTCTTGAATCTGAAGATTATTTTTTAGTACAGAATCCTTTTACAAAATAATTCAATGATAATAAGTTGTAGTTTCAAACTATGACAACCTAAACCATGCTGTTTTGCTGTAGGTTATATCCTCACGTTGCCTGACCCACAAGTAATTGCTCTTTAACTTTCATTGGTTATCACCTTTCACTTATAACATCTTAGTTCGGGTGTCTGTCAGTTTGTAAGGCTATATTATATCAATTTTCATTAGGTTGGTATTTTGAAATCATTGTGCTCTCATCCACAAAATTATTTAAAGTGATTATAGCTCGTTGTTTACAACCATCCACCTTCTTCAGGTTGTTGTTTTGTTTTATTTTATTCCTTATCACCTTCCTACTCCAGAAGTGAAATTTTTAAAGCTTCCGTATTCTAGTGTTTCAAACTATATGTGGTATGCACTGTTCTGTATACTAACGACAATGTAAGAAAATGCAATTAGTCTTATATTTTGATGATCTGGTTACTAAATTTGCAGACAGCCTAATGTATAAATCTAGCTTTCATTTTTAATAGACATAGGACACCATATAAGTTTCTTAACCTCTACAGGCCTCAGATTCCTCACCTATAAGATGAAGAGAATACTCTTGTAGAGTTATTAGGAGAATTCCCCACATAAAGTAATTATATACTAGTACCCAGGATGTAAAAAATGCTCAGTAAATGACATATACAGCATATATTCACATCTATCTATATATATGTTGTATATGTAATTTATCTCTTCTCAACTTACAAAATATATTCTTAGTCATGTTAAGAGTGTATGACTAGTGAAGTGTATAAACCTGGCAATTCACAGACCTGTACCCCTGGGGATAAAAATATATTATATGTTTATAAAAAATTAAAAAAAATTAAAACCTCAAAAAAAAAAAGAGTGTATTACTAATTGGATAAATCTGGAGAACTTCCTTTTAGAACTTCAGAAAAAAAGTGAAGATGTCTACAAGCCTTACTATGAACTTTTATTTTAGAAAAGTCATAAGATATGAGACAGGTATATGGATATTGAACAGAAAGTGGCAGAATATCATTACTTGCAATTGATACAATTCCATATTAGAAAATTGAAAGAAATCAAATGAAGCTTTTAAAAGGTAATAAAACTGACTGAACAAAAGATAAATATGCATTGGCTTTTCTATATAACAGTAATAACTCGGAAGAAATATAGTTAAAATAGTTTAGTACTCACATGGATTCCTAAGAAACTTCTGAGTAAAAAATTTCCAAACTCTGAGTCATTAAGCTTTTTATAAAGCTAAATTCTAAGGCTCAAATGCTAATGAATTAATTACAGCATGTTATATGATTAGCTTTTACTTTTTCAAAGAATGCTGATTAAATGTCTTAAAGGAGATTTCAGTATAGATTAAGAGATAAAATATATCATCCATATAACTGATGGAAAGTGATGAACACCTTTAAAAAAATACCATATAGTATATAATGGAAACTAAAAAACATGGGAGATATTGGACTGGGATTTGAATGGCTTATAATATCTTCCAATCATCAGAGGAATCTAGAAAGACAGTTCAAAAGTTAGTTTTTTTTTTTTTAAGGGGTTTAGGTCAGGAAATGTAATAAGTTTACTTATTAATAAATTTAATAAGTTTACCAAAAAGTAAGATTTTTTCCCCCCCAAGAGAAAATTGACAAGACTAGTGTAATTTCTGGGAACCACATTATGGAAGGAATAATTAAAGGACAGAGAACAGTTCAAGAGAGACCTACTGGCCAGAGAGCTTCCTAGGAAATAGAATGAATGAATGGGAAGAAAATGCATGGAGACAAATTTTTGTACACTGTAGGAAAGGATACTTCCTGGTGTCTCAAGGATTCTGACTGGGTTACATTTTAATCCCCGAGCCCTTCACTAAAGCCAGTGAATGGGAAATTTTGATTTATTTACACTGATTAAGGTTACCCCTTAGACTGGGTGTAGCCAGTCCTGCCCAAATTACATGGGTTGCAATGCAAAAGGAAAAATAAATAAATAAATAAAAATTCAAGGTACACTTTAAGAAAAATAAATGCGAAGGGATCAAAAGTACAAACAAAACACCTCCACTCAACATATAGATCCCTGATCCCAGAGATCCCCTTCAGTTCCTAACAAAGAATATCTTAACTATTCACTCCTCTTAATTCACTCCAGATTTAACATTTTTTCAGGGTGCCTGGGTAGCACAGTCTGTTAAGCATCTGACTCTTGGTTTCAGCTCAGCTCACAATTTCAGGGTTGTGTTCTTAGGGAGGTGATCTCAGGGTCATGGGATCGGACCTGCTTCCAGAATCTGCACTCAGTACAGATTCTGCGTAAGTCCCTCCGGCTTCCTCTGCCCCTTCACCATTCACATGCACACACTCTCAAATAAGTAAATAAATACATAAATCTTCAAGTTCTTTGAAACACTTTGAAAACGTTTATAACCGTATGAAGTAAATTAAAATATGATAAATTACAATTTTCAGAAGTATGTATTTATTACAGAATTAAGCTGTTGGCCTTATATAACGGTTTCTACCTTTTGTGGATTCTCAAAAATATTTGTTGAATATTTTTAATGGAAGTTAAAAATACTGTAAATAAATTTTTAAAAATTAAAAGGGAGAAATTTCACATATATAGTAAATGTTAGCATTTTCTATTGTAAAATAATTTGTAAAGACTTGCAAAATAACCACAGAATAAAATCTAAAACTATAAAGAGCAAGGAATCTTCAAAAGCTTTTCATTCTGAAGCCTTGATGCCATAGGTAGAAAATGGATGAACTGCCCTGTTTTAGTATGTCGTAAACACAGCTTTAAAGTCATCCGTTTCTGGGTATAAATTTTCAAATGCCCTTAGCAATATATCTTAAAAGTGTGAACTACTTGCATAAAAATTATTTAGGGTGCTGAATTAAAATGAATATTCTTTTATGCACACTTAAGTTTGAGGGTGTCCTCAAACTTACAAGTCCTGTTCCATGTGTTTGGTTCTTAGCACTTCCAAGCGTAAATTGTAGAGGGCCGCTATGGTAAAGTTCTTGCCCTATTGAATAATAGTTTTTGATGTTTTCTAAAAATATCTGTCCTTGTGTAAGTAAGGCAGTTTGTTACTGAGCATGTTTTGGGCGGACACAAAATTACCTAATGAGCTGAGAATGCAAACCTTGTCTTTAGACCACTGCGTTTTAAATGCTGGTCTTAACTCTTCTAAGCTAATGTACTCTGAGAGTTCAAGAATCTCTCTGAGTCTCAGTTGACTCAAAAGTAAAATAGAAATAAATAAATAAATTATAAGTTTTAGAAAATCTCCTCAGAGAAAAATAATACATGTTTACCTCTCTTCAGAATTGCTTAAGAGAAGGTTATGTTGTGGTAGGGTACTAAGAGAACTTAGCATGAGATCTACTCTCTTAAAATTTTAAGTGCCCAATACAGTAGTTAACCAAAGACAAGTGTTGTTCTGCGAATCTATAGAACATATTCATATTGCAACACTGAAACTTTATACCTGTTAAACATCCACTCCGCATTTGCCTCTCTCCCAGCATTGGGCCACCCCCATTCCCATATCTGTTTCTATGAGTTTGCCTATTTTAGATAGTTCATACAAGTGGTATCTTGCAATATTTGTCCAGAAAAGCTTTTAATCATATATTTTCTGTTATCAAAGGTCTAACCAATGTTGAAATTAAAGTTGTTACTTCACCATGATCAAAAACTTTATCAGACTCTTTAAGGGCAGTTTTGTAGTCTCCACTATGTGAAAGAAGGAACTGAAAGCACTAGCTTATGAAATTTACACTTGACTTTGGAACATGATTTCATAAAATAAAAAATAGTATCATCTTAAGGTTAGCTGCTGTTAGGCTATACCACATATACCTTATCGCAGGAAAATGACTATGTGTTTTCTTCCAGAAAGGATTATTTTTTCTCCTCTCTTCTTTGCAATATCTAGTGTTGAAATGTTTGTAAAGATTAGCTAATCTTAATATTATATGCTTATTTTTGAACTGTTTAATTTGTAAAGATTAGCTCATCTTAATATCATGTTTATTTTTATATAATCATATGTAGTTAGGTATAATTCACATGCAATTTTTTTTTAATTTTAACCATATGGTTAGATAAAATTCACAAGTAGTGAATTCACCTATAGTTAAGTATACAGCTCAATGACTTTTAACAAGTGTGTGCATTTTGTAACTATTACTCAGATCAATATATAGAACATTTTCGTTAAGAAATTTCTGCCAGGGGCGCCTGGGTGGCTCAGTGGGTTAAAGCCTCTGCCTTTGGCTCAGGTCATGATCCCAGGATCCTGGGATGGAGCCGCATCCGGGTCTATGCTCAGCAGGGAGCCTGCTTCCCTTCCTATCTGTCTGTCTGCCTCTCTGCCTACTTGTGATCTCTGTCAAATAAATAAATAAAATCTTAAAAAAAAAAAAAAAGAAATTTCTGCCAAACTTAAAAAAAAAAAAAGTAGCTGGGTATTTCACCTGCAAAATGAATGAATTTGTGAATAGCAGCGGAATTGCTACTCAAGACAAGCAAACTATGGCAAACCATAGGCAAGTTCTAAGAGACACAGCAATGTCAGCTTTCAGTAGGTTTCAGGAGGAAATTGAGGGGGGTTGTTTGAACCAAACTCAGTGGAGAAAGATGAGAGTTCTTGGCTGTGGCAGTTTGTCTTTCCCTACAAGAGGTGGTTAGTATGTTGCTGGGGAGGAAGTGATCTTCCTTCTCCTTCCTGGTCCTGCAGGCTGCAAGGCATGGTACAGTAGGTGTGTAAGAGCATCCCCTTTAGGGGTGTCTGGCTCTTTTATTTATTTATTTATTTTTAATTTTTTTTTTTAAGATTTTATTTATTTATTTGACAGACAGAGATCACAAGTAGGCAGAGAGGCAGGCAGAGAGAGAGGAGGAAGCAGGCTCCCTGCTGAGCAGAGAGCCCGATGCAGGACTCGATCCCAGGACCCTGAGATCATGACCTGAGCCGAAGGCAGCGGCTTAACCCACTGAGCCACCCAGGCGCCCCTGTCTGGCTCTTTTAAATGAGGATTCCTTTACTTACTGTCTTTTTTTCCCATTCACTTGTTTTCATAGTTCCCTTGTGCCCCTTTGCTATTAGTTACCCTAAGTCTTCCTGTCTCCCCTAGAAACCACTTTTGTGATTTTTATCACTGTAAATTAATTTGGTCTTTCCTGCAAAACAGAGATGAAGCAACACTATATGCACTCGTTTATAACTGGCTTTTTTTTTGTTACACGTAAAGTTTTTAAGATTCATTCATATTAAAAAAAAAAAAAGATTCATTCACATTATTGTGTGCAACAGTAGCTTGGTCTGTGATTTTGTTTGTCTAATTGCTGAGTAGTATTCCATCGTATGAACCATAAGGCATTTATCTAAAATATTTTCTTCTCGATGGACATTTGAATAATTTCTAGTTTTGCCCTATGATAAAGTGGCTGTGAACATTGTTCTTTAAGTCCTTTTGTAGTCATATGTCTTCATGGTTCTTGGGTTAATACCTATTAACAAATTTACTGGATCCCAGGTTAGGCATTTGTTAACAATCATAAAAATTGCCAAATAGTTTTCCAAAATAGTTTCATTTTACATTCTTGATAAACAGTGAGATGATTGGTCCCGCATGAACACCAGTATTATCAGCATTTTTTATTTTCAGCCATTCTGTATGATGTACATACACTTCATTTTAGAACTTTTTTTCACTAATTCTTTTATAAGCTGGAAGCAATAATTCATGTTGAATAAATCATCAAAACGATGTGAAACTTATGCATTTAAAAATACTTATTCATTTCTACTACATGGTAATGCAGTATGATTCTTAGAAAGTTACTTAATCTCTTTATCTTCCTTTTTCCTTTTGGAAAATGGGGATAAGTATTCCTCCTGCCTCACAGGGATATGAGGATTAAAGAAGTCAACATACATAAAGTGCTTAGGACAGATTCTGGCATATAGTAAACATTCAATAGCACTATTAATATTATTAATAATAACAAATATAATGAATAAATCCTATTGAAACTACTGTTATTATTAAGGGGCAGATAATTTTGCTAACCATTGAGAGAAGAATGGTTATTAAAACCAGATATTACTTGTTCTTATGAAGATTATCCTCACTGGAACTAATATAGCTGATTTTAATATAAAGATAGTTGTAAATATAGAGCATTACTCCTTTTCATCTTAGCTTTTTCCATATTCATATGAAAATAGATCAGCCAAAAGAGAGAAAAGAGAAAAAGAAAAAAACTATATGTTTACTATACATAATTAATATATTGTATAAGTAGCAATTCATGTAGAGATTAATATTTTACATTTATCCCATTAATATTTTCAAAACTATTGATAAGATGTATTTTGCCTAATTACATCCTAGAAATTTAATTTTTCTGAACTGTGTGCTCTTTTATCCTCAAAAGATTCTATTTCTCGGACTTTAATGGTAGCATTCATTCTTTTCCTTCATATTTGGACTTGGCTAATTGGCATTAAATAATTGTGAGGTAACTTACTGCAAAATAATCACTTGCTACTCTATGTCTAGTTACTACGTGTGAATGTCATGAATTAATTTTACATCTCTTGTATGTTCTTAATAGCTCTGGCATTTAGTGATGGAAGAAGAGCATTTACTTAGCATCACTGTCCTCAGCCCTCTGCTAAGCACTTTACATACATTTTCTAAATAAATCCATATCTAAATGCCTGGCACCAGGTGGGCACTCAGTAAGTAAGATTAGAGAGTGGAGGGCAAAGCAAAAGGAAAAGGGAAATTATGCTATTAGGATAGAGAATAAAATAATGCATCACAGAGACCCCCAAATGCAGAGGCTTAAACAAAATCAAGGGGTTTTTTTGGTTGTTCTTCATTGAGATACAATTGATACAGAGCATTATATTAGTTTCAGGAGTACAGTGTAATGATTCAGCATTTGTACACATTGCAAAATAATCACTGTGATAAGTCTAGTTACCTCCATCAATATTCAAAGTTAAAGTATTTTCTTCTTGTGATGAGAACTTTTAAGATTTACTCTCTTGGCAACTTTCAGTTATGCACATAATATTATGAATATAGCCACCATGTTGTATGTTACAGCCCCATGACTTATTTATTTTATAGCCAGCATTTTGTACCTCATGAACCCCTACATCAATTTCACCTACCCTTAACTTCTCCCTCCCACTGGCAGCCGCCATTTTGTTCCCTTTATGTTTTATTTTATTTGTTTGTGTTTGTTGTGTTTTATTTTTTAGATGCCACATGCAAGCGAGATCATATTGTATTTGTTTTTGTCATACTTATTTCACTTAGCATAATACTGAAAGATCTATCCATGTTATTGCAAATAGCACAATCTCATTCTTTTTTATGACTGAGTGATATTCCATTACGCACACATACACACACTCACCCCATTTCTTTATCCATTCATGTATTGATTATACACTTAGATTGTTTCAATGTCTTGGTTATTGTAAATAAGGCTGCAGTGAACTTAAGTGGTGCACATGTTTTTTTGAATTAATGTTTTCATTTTCTTTGGATAAATGTCCAGAAGTAGAATCACTGGATTGTATGGTAGTTAGTTCTATATTTAATTTTTTGAGAAATGTATATACTGTTATCCATAGTGGTAAACTAGAGTATCATCTTACATAGTAAACAAAAATTGACTGGAATGGATTAAAGATTTGAACATAAGACCCAAAACCTATGGAATTCCTAGAAGCAAATACAGGTTGTAAGCTCATGGACATTGTTCTTGGTGATGATATTTTGGATCTGACTCCAAATGCAAAGGCAACAAAAGAAAGAAAAACAAATACATCAAACAAAAAACTTCTGCATTGCAGTAGAAGCTCAATATGGAAAGCAACTTACCAAATAGGAGAAAATATCTGCATATCGTACATCTGATAAGGGATTAATATCCAAAATATATAAAGAATTCATACAACTCAATTCCATAAATAAATAAATAAATAAATAAACCCAAACAATCCAATTTTTTAAAAAGAGCAGAAAAATCTGATTAGACTTTTTTTTTTTTTAAGGTTTTATTTATTTATTTGACAGACAAATCACAAGGAGGCAGAGAGGCAGGCAGAGGTGGGGGGGTGGGAAGCAGGCTCCCTGCTGATGTGGGGCTCAATCTCAGCTCCCTGAGATTATGACCTGAGCTTAAGGCAGAGGCATTAACCCACTGAGCCACCCAGGCACCCCTGATTAGACTTTTTTAAATGTTTACAGATGACCAAAAGGCACATGAAAAGATGTTCATCACTAATCATTGCAATCATAACCATAAGGAGAGATCATCTCACTCCTGTTAGAGTGGCTATTATCAAAAAGATAAGAGATAAACAAGTTTTGGTGAGGATGTGGAGAATAGAAATCCTTGTACACCTTGGGGGGGAATGTACATTGGTACAAAATAGAAGTCCATTTCTCTGTTGTATAAAAGTCCCACGGTAGACAAGGCCCGCAGGGCTACTTTGTTCTGACATCCCTTAGGCCAGGCTGTTGGCCTTCTCTGCATGGTTGAATCTGACCCACATGCATTACATTTGCATTCCCATCTGTGGGAAAGATGGATGAAAGGAGGCAAGTCATTTCCTTTTAAATATGAGACACAGGGGTGCCACACAGGGTGGCTCAGTGGGTTAAAGCCTCTGCCTTCGGCTCAGGTCATGATCCCAGGGTCCTGGGATCGAGCCCCGCTTCGGCCTCTCTGCTCAGCGGGGAGCCTGCTTCCCTCCCTCTCCCTCTCTCTCTCTCTCTCTCTCTCTCGCTCGCTCGCTCTCTGCCTACTTGTGATCTCTGTCTGTCAAATAAATAAAATCTTAAAAAAAATAAAGATGAGTCACAGAGCTCAAAGTCCATTGACTGATGAATGAATAATAGAAGATGTGGACACACTCACACACATACTCACACACACACACACTCAAACACACACTGGACTATTACTCAAACATAGAAAAGAAAATGAGATCTTGACATTTACAATAACATGGATGGAGCTGGAGTGTATTATGCTATGTGAAGCAAGTCAGTGAGAGAAAGACAAATACCATATGATTTCACTCATATATGGGATTTAAAAAATAAAACAGATGAACATGGGGTTGTGGGGAGAGAAAGAGGCAAACCCTAAAGCTGCCTCTTAACCATAGAACACAAACTGAAGGTTGCTGGAGGGGCAGTGGGTGAGGGAATGGGTTAAATGGGTGATGAGTATTAAGGAGGGCGCTTGTTGTGGGTGAGCCCTGGGTGTTGTATGTAAGTGGTGAATCACTAAATTCTACTCCTGAAACTAATATTACACCATATGTTACTAACTAGAATTTAAATAAGAACTTGAAACAAAACAACAGAAATAAAAATGAGACAGGAAAGTTGTAATCATCACTTCTGCTGATTGTCTAGTAGTGAACACTAAATCATAAAACTACCTTTAGGTTAAAGAGATCCCCTAAATGGAGTTTCTAGCTAGATTGCCATATGCCCTATTAAAAATTAAAACAGCAAAGGAAAGAAATGACACTGGAGATACTAAATTGTCTCAGCTACAGGCAAAAGGAGGAAAAGGTAAGAGTGAAGGAAAGATATCTCTCTGAGATGTGTCAAAGCCGCAATATTTAGATGGAGATATTGAAGCTCAGAGAGTTAAGAAATTTACAGATCATCTTACACTTAGTAAGTAACAGAGCTGACAGGAAAATTCAGGTATTGCAGTGCTGTTAGAAATGTTGACTATGTCTCTAAGCCCTGAACTCTTCTACTGCATCTCATGCCTCTCTAAATGTTATTTGAATGTATAAATAAACAGTTTATTTAAAATATTTATACAGATTATGTACATTTATGCTATCGTTGAGAGAATTGTTCCAATCTCCAAAGTGGAATTATTATTTTAAAACTATATTATCCCATGTTTTATTTTTCAAAATGTTTATAGATACAGAATATCATTATCACTGCACCTGAGACATATGCAGATACAGCATGATTATTACAGTTTTACAGAGGAGAAAGCTTAGACAGAGAGAGTTAGTGTCTTGTAAAGTCAGCCAGACAACAAGTCAGTGACTAACAGCCTGGATTAGAATATATTCATTTTATCTTTCCTTAGAATTCAGGCAACTTTGGGAGAGATTCATAAAATTCATTTACAGACTCATTAGAAACACAATATGAAAGCCTACATTGCAAATATTAAGAGTCAAGGAGTTACTATACTGAATTACAATTTTAAAATTCATTTAACCAAATTCTGACTATCCTATTATGACATGGTGCTGTTGGGCACTAGCTATACCAAAATAAAAAAGATATAATACATGACCCCTTGCACCAATTTTACACTACCTAGAGAAACCTAGGGATTCCCTCTGATTTATTTTAAAATAAAATTTTAAAAGGAAGTTAAGGTTTTTTTTTCCTTCCTTCTTTTCATTTTTTAAAACTTATTCTGCTATATCCATTACCTCACATTTCAATCTGAAAATCAAAGAACTATCAGACAAATGTTTCTAGGCAAATTTCTTAAGAGGAAATGTTGAAATTAGTGCTGGTGATAGCATTCTGGAAATTCAGGAAGTTCTGGAAAAATCAATGAACTTAATTTAGTCACTTAAACAGGAAAATTGATAAAGAACTCAACAAAATATTACCTTAATTACTCCAGTAGAAATCTTAATGGTCAGCATTCTGTCACGTTATATTTGTAATCAGAGATCAGAATCTATCTGCAAGAAGCTCTACCTCCTGGTAGGTCTTTTCACCAAGAGTTGCCTCTTAAAATGACAACCGCTGAACTCAGGCTTTTAAATTAAATGGGTCAGTTTTCACTTATGTTCATATTTTTTTGTTACTGTACATGCTATGGCAACTTTCAACTATGAATGGAAGAAAAATGGTGACATTAAGAAGCATGTCAGAGATAACTCTTCTGGTCCCAGTGATTGCTTGGGCATGGTTGGAGATATTAGGTGAGAAGGAAAAATCCAAGTTGACTTTAGACAGTCTCAGTAATTCAGGACATTAACAATATCGAAGTTATTTTTGAGGGACATTCAAGTCTCTGCCCTTCAAGAGTCAGTAATAGTGTATGGGGATAAATGAAACACAGCAAATAGAAAGCAAAATGAAAATGCATCCTTGAATGTTAAGTGGTATGTAGAATGAACATTGAATAATGTAAGAGGGGAAGGAGAGAGACATCACTGAAGAAAGAAATTCAAGCCCTTTTGGGCTTTTAAGTACTTAGGTGAACTTGGAAAAAAAAAATCATTATTTTTTGTACTGCATACTACTACTGCATTTACCTTGCTTGTCACAGTTTTGTACGAATTAACATTAATAAAAATACTGGAAAGCCACAGATTTGAACTATTAAAAAAAAACCCACTAAAATCTAACAAAAGACAAAAAGGGTATGTTCTGTCATACAAGAAAAGTTTTTTATATCTAAATTATATGATTTATATAGTTCAGATCTGTATAGATACACAGCCCAAAGAAAGCTCTAAAGAGAGGAAAATTGGGTCTTATGTGATGCTTATATTATATAGATTATAGATATAAATATAGATATTATAGCTACATAAATATGTATATTTATATATTTATATATACTTCTTCTTGAATCCAGGGATTCTTTTGTTCATCTGTTTAATGAACATACATTGAACCCCCATCATACCAAAGACTATGCAAAGATGACTCCTAATCTGAGGTGTTCGCAATCTGTTCTTCTGTTCTTCTGAAAGAGAATATTCAAATTATAGATAAACTCTTCATTTAATACGTATACACTAAACTATGGTTTTATTTTCTCTTTTATGAGATACTTAAATGAAATAGAACCAAATTCGTTTGCTTTTTGGAAATGACATTTGACAGAAATACATGGAAGATGTTAGAAATAATTAAATCTATGGATGTTTCAATGGATTTCAGCTGTTGATTTTACTCCAGAAGCTGTTCCTTTTCAACATTCTAATATTGATATAACTCTTCATATCCCCTTTGTTTCAAGTGCTAAATCTTATATAAATCCAGTGAATTACGCTACAGCATAGTCAGAAACTAACTTAATCAGTCTCTAGCTGTGCTCGAATAAGAGCTTGTCATTCAACCAAGTGTAAAGTCCACACTGGATAAAGACTAGACACAAAACCATGAGGGTGTCCCACTGAGCATCCACAGTTGAGTACTCACAATGGCATTCACATTCATTCAAACGCCATATGTCTTTGCTTTGTGTAGACTTGTAGCACATTTCATCTTATTGATACACTGATTTCATTTCCAATAATATTTAAAATGTCAGAGTTTCAGTAGACTTCAATTACACTAAGATAAAACATCCAGCTAAAACTGAGAAAGAAACAATTATTACTGAATAAATGCATTATTACTGAATAAAAATGCAAGGAGTAAAATACGTCTGTGTATACACAATGGAATAAAACTCATCCTCAGAATTTTTTTAAAGCAGAAAAACTATTTTTGTAGCTAGGAACAGTTTCTTCTGGTCAGCAGTATGGGATGTACTATATAGTAGTATAAATAATTTTAAATGTGGTTAGAAGAAGGGGGCCTTTTCTGGATATAACCAGGATGCAAAAGTACCTGGCTCCAGGGTCCCAAATAGACCAACTCAAGTCCAAAGGCAGAGAGACAATTAATAAATGCTCATGTCTTTGTCTTAATAGTTCTCTTCATAAGTGGAGAATGACTATAACAGTGATTTCTTTTTAAATTCACAAAAGACAAAGAAAGGAAATAGTCTTTCCTTACCCTATAATTGTCTTTATTATACTTATTTAAATATATTTTATATTGTACTTAGTTATGTACATGTCTGTCCTTTTTATTAGATAATTTTCTCAAAGGGAGGACAAGGAATGTAATAATCAGTGGAGTGGTTCTTAGAAATGTAGATTTCTTGGGCTCTGTTCAGTGTCATAACTGAGGTTCTCTGGGAGCATCTCCTCCACAAATTTCAAAAACATCCAACACGATTCCCATGATCACTCTATTTGACAGCTATTGTGCTAGATTAGAAACCACTTGAGGGAATGTGTCTTTTCTTTATCTTCATCCTCTGGTACTCAGGTCATTACCACAAATGATTTTTAAATTTAATTGAATTAAAGTGTTTTTTATTTCATACCTGTAGGAAATGCCCTGTGCTCATAAATACCCCCAAAACAAAAATCCTTGCAGAGTGTTTGAGAGATGGTCAAGATAGTATATCTACCAATTAACAGTGACAACACAATGGAAAAATAGATGAGGAAAAATGTACATTGTTTTCAGTGCATAGTATATCAGGCACAATTCTGAGATATAAGTCATAAATCATTTTTAAAGCTATCTTGAAATGTACCCAAGTTAAAAAATGTGTCCCATCTATTGTTTTGCCTTAGTAAGCACTCTTCTAGCTGCTGTGAAAAATGATTACTTAACAAAAATATTTTAAGTTGTTGCATCATATATCCAAGGTTTATTAGTTTCCAGAGCTTGGATCTGACTTCATTGAAATGCACCTAAGAAATTTGGCCTTAGAAATGAGCTAATGATGAATAAAGTTTTGCAACCACTTTACTACTTTTATAAGCCAAGATTTCCAGTTCTGGTATACACCAGATGTGCAATAGGTGCAATGGTTAGGTCAAACAGAATTGGTTTTAGTACTGCATTGTCTTTCACTGACTGCATGGTCATGTGCCATTATTTAATGCTAGATGTCAAGTACCTCATCTCTGAAACAAGGATCTTAATACCTGTCTCCCAGAATTGTTTAAGGTTCAGAGATAATGTTTATAAAGCATTTAGCACTCTGCTTGTTGTTGATATATTTTGTGGTTATTCCTATTATTATTTTTGTTGGCACTGTTGAAGAGGAAGAATTTCCTCTGCTCTTAAGGTGCTTCTGGCTGAACTAAGAATCAAGTTGACATGAGACAGATTAACAGGAGAAAATCAGATTTAATAGCATATATACAGGAAATCCACACAAACATGGAAATTCCAAAGACAGTGAGGCAACAAATACTTATTTAAGCTGAGGAGAGGGGTAAGGGTCTGAAGATACAAAGGAGAGAAAGACCATTAGCAGGAAAGTGAAATGAGATGTTTGGAAAACAAAGGTTGCTCTATTGTGTAGATAAATTTCTTAGGTAAAAAGAGATCTCTATTAATAACTCTCTTCCTGGAACAAGCAGGCATTTGATGGGAAGATAAATAAATTTATTGAATCTGCTGGTTTTGATTGCTTTTAACTCAAAATAATATTTATGCCAAAGTGGCCCATCTTGAAGTGGCCTGTCCTTGGCCCCTGCAATATGCTTGAGGATTTAATGCTCTCTTTCCCACATCAAAAATATATTCTCTCTCTCTCTTTTTTTTTTTTTTTCAGGAAAAACAACTACTTGTTCATCACTTTTCCATATATTGTTTGCCCTGAATCAAATCTATTCTAATTTAAAAAGAACACCATCCCCAAACTGATAGTCCCCAGTTATATCTGAACTAATGTGAGTTCACTCATTGGTGAGTTATAGGTAGAGACTACACTGGGTGGAGTTGTCACAAAAAGGAAACTTTATTTGCAGCAAATAAGGAGATCACAGGGAATAACTTTCAAAGCCAGGACGCCCTAAGCAAGTGAATGGGTTCTTTTTGTTTAGGGTTAGGATGAATATTCAGAAAGGGGAGTTTTATTATCATATGTAGAAGTAGGTATAATGTTGCACATGTGCCTTAAGAAAACATGCCTATACATACATTGTACATTATGTTAGTGAGTTTGTGTTCCTTCTTGGGTGGAGATTTTAGCTGGTGACTGTTGGTCAATCCATGGTCCATCTGTACATGTGTGAGTCAGTGGTTGAGCTCAGTATGGTCTAAGTGATCTGAGCTGGCCAGAACTCTTCATCTTGACAGTGACTATTGCTTGAGGGGATAGTTTTGCTTCCTATCATGCGATGCTTTGCCCACAAGGTCTTAAATTGGAAAGAAGAGCTTAAAGAAAATGTGGGACAAAGGTCAGTGGGTACATACAAGTGGGCAATAAAGGTCGTATCTTATGGTCAGTCATGCAGGGTCTTGATGGTGATACAGTGTTGCTGGTTTTACTCACTCATCCAAAAATCTAAATACTGTTTTGAGGGACACCTGGGTGGCTCGGTTGGCTGAGCGGCTGCCTTCAGCTCAGGTCATGATCACAGCATCCTGGGGTCAAGTCCCACATCAGGCTCCTTGCTCAGCAGAGAGCCTACTTCTCCCTCTGCCTCTGCCTGCCATTCTGTCTGCCTGTGCTTTCTCACTCTCTCTCTCTGACCCCCCTCCAAAAAATATATATATATGCTGTTTTGATTGCCAACTCCAAGAGTTCTTCAGTATTAAGAGCCGATGAAGCCATGTGTATCTCCCTGTTTGCTGAATGTGTGCAGTCAGTCAGAGGTACTGTTAACTGAAAACCTACTCTGGTGAACTATTTATAGAATTCATTAAAAAAAAATACAGGGGATGCAACTTAACAAATAAATAAACTCTCTTTTTGAGTTCATGGACAGGATTCGTATAGCCTAAAGCTGAGCTAGCTTAGGGAACCCTCTCTAAAAAAAAGCCATTATGTTACTTGTGCAAGTGTTGCCAAACCATATATTCCTGTAAAAACATTGATGGTCCTCTTCCAAGGTCCTAGGAGGACACGGTGCAAATCCAGTTTCATTAACCACATGGTAAATTTACCTCTGCCGAGAGGAATTAAATGTTACTGTTTTTCTCTCTTTTGAGAACTTTATGACCTCATTCTGAGGGGTGGGGGAACACTATGAAAACACCCATGGCAATAATAACAACACAACACACAACATTGATATAAATCATAAGGACTAAGAAGTCCATAATAGGGAGAGAAGAATGCTTGTAGCTGTGGGGAGGAAAGTAAAAAAACCATGCTTACAAATATAGCTATGACAATAATGATGAGGTTAATAAATTAATTAGTAGAGTCAACTGCCAGTTGCATTTGTGAGTTAAACAACAAAACTAGTTCTAAAACCCAACTCTGCCACCTACATTGTATAAAAGTAAATGTAATCATGATGATCATGCACAAAGATTATGCTAGGGGTTTGCCTTATTATCTCATTTAATATTTATAGTGGTGGAATGAGGCAGGCTTATTTCATTAACTTGCCCAAAGTTGTTTTGTTTGTGACTTAGTGAGGGGATTGCAATTGGAGTCTGTCAGATTTTACTTGGAAGTGCCATTTCACAGTGCCTTGAAAAACTTCTCAAGAATGCTTGGACCTGCGTGAAGATCTCTAAATTTACTCTGTCAGCAGATGGAAGTGGTCTGGATTTATTATTTTGAAAACCTACTCAGTTCCCTAGCAGTTTTATCCCTTATACCCCCATTTAAGTAATAAAACAGCTACCCGACCAAATGCCCACTAATAGGACTTCACAAGTAAATTCAGTTGGATTGCAACAGTAGAGATTCATACAATAAATGCAATAATTGATCCCAACAAAGAATTTGCCACCAAAATCAGTGGTATACTACTTTCTGTTTAATTCATTAACTCACTAAATCCTAAAGGTAATTACTAATTTAAGTAAATACTTCTGAAAAAAAAAATACTTGTGCAGTTATTTGTAAAGCAAAAAATTGTGATCATTGTTCAGGTAGATGTTTTTAAGGTGACAATTACACATATATATGTTTCTAGACTTCTCTGTCCACAAGAACTTATATTCTGTTCCACAGAGAATGTTAAAATACACACAAGGAATATTCTTCACTCTTTTCCTGCTCTAGATCATTGCTGCCCTTGGGAGGTAGCTGTCTACAATTGTGAGTTATTTCATCTTCTTGGAATATGAGCTTACTCTCTAAATTTATTTCTAAATAAACAATGATAGCACGGCTCTCACGCAAACTTCTGTTTGAACTTACCAACCTGAACTTACAACCTGTACTTTTGGAATAAAACTTTACTCCAGCCACAGTTAATTTTCTGCCTCTGTAATTCATGCCAAAATGTGGTTGGATCACAGGAAATAGTTCTAACAAAGCATCAAAGTAAATATTCTTCAGAATTGAGTTTTTTGTCTTTATGTAAAAAATAATAGTGTAGCACCTAATGTCGTTACAAACTTTCAAACTTTTTGAGGGAAAGCCACCTGAAGGAATGTTTTGCCTCTCAACCCAGTTCATACTTAGTTTCCCTTTCTTCCTGGGATGTCTCTGATCTTTTCTTTTTCTCCTCTCTGATATTTTGTCAATTTCTTTTCCGTTCCATACCACTCTAAATCATCAGAAATATAATACTTGTTCTGATCTAATAAATCTTTACAAACTCCTAGGGTCTTGACTTTCTGTTCTAAATCCTTGAGTACATAGAAAGGGGCAATACCAAACACAATAGGCATGTTTTCCTTACTGTGTGCTAAGAACATACTTATTAATATTTTGTGTGCTAAGAACATATTTATTAATATATGAGCATTGTTAGCCTTACTCTTCACTTTGTTCTAGATTATCGTTTTGTTCACTCATTTAATTTTGCCTACAAGAGGCATCTGCTAGTTTTCGTATGCTTCAGTAGGGTCACATCATACAGAAGCAAGAGGAGAGGGTCAGTCGGCTTGTGTGATGCAGAATCAAGAGAAGAGATGGGGGGAGGCAGAACCAGAGAGGTAAAAGGAAAAAGGAAGAAAACAAAAAACAGAACTGAGGTGGAGAGGCGGATTCTCCAAGAGAGAGAAAAGTTCTGCAAGCTGGTACAGGGAGGAGGAATACATTTGGAACTGAAGAAGGATGTCTCTGAGCATTAGTAACATTTTTGTTCTCTACCCCATTTTTGGTATGTTTATTTCTGAGGCAGTGACTCAATATGCAGCGCTTCACACATGCTCACCACGTAACCACTCAATGCCTGAAAAGTAACATGTAGCTATAAAGCATAGCAAGCTTCACATTCAGTGCGACAAGCCTGGGTCAGCTCAAAAAATGTTCCCTTTGTAGAGAGAGTAGATTTTACAGCTCAAGGTGGCCTTCATATATTTATTGAGTAGTGCAGTCCACAGAAATCATCCATCACTTCTCTGTTGTTCAAGCTCTGCCTCTCTAAAGAAATTAAATAGTAGACACATGCCATACCTCATCACCATTCATTTTTCTTGCTGTCCTTTTCTCTAAGTCATTACTAACAATCTGAAACTTAAAGTATACTACTCTGTGTTTTACGTATAAAATAAATATACAGTGAAAAACTGTATTTTCTTGAAATGATTCTTAAGGAAGTTATCTCCTCAGCTTTCTATTATATTCCTAGGCAGCTTTAAAAAGAAAGACATTTTTAAAGTATTAATGTTTTTAAAGATAAAATTAATTTTTCTATTTACTAATAGAACATGCCTTTTAAGCATCAAAACTCAAGGAGACAGCAGGTGCCTGACATCCAGTGAAGCCTTCTCTCAGTTTTATTTCTCTTTCCATGGTAATTCAATGGCCTATATACTAATGATATGAATTACCTTAATATCCATGAGGTTAGGAACTGGCTTGTTGACAGTGATATTTGAGTTATCTTCAGAGTTTGCTCTTGGGCTGGGAGAATTTGGGCAGCTGCACAGACATAGTCCACAGGAAAAAAATAAAAATAGAAATTGATCGCTTTCCCAACTAGAATCCCTGTCTCATTACCTCAGGTGGAAGTAAATATACACGCATGCTCCCATGCACACATGTGCACACACAGACACACACACACACAGCCCTAACAATTAAATTAAATCCCCTTTTCTCTCTCTTGACAACATTAGGTTGAATTGAGTATTATCTGAAATCAGCAGTTGCCATCAGTTGAAATTCTGGAAAGGAATAATGCCTGGCATAAGGCGGTTTACCAGGTGATTTATGTGAACCATTTACTATTTCTCCTAAGATACGTAGTGTCTGGTTCATAAATATGCATTTATAAGTCCATATTCATATAATCCCATATTTTGAACATAAAACTGGGTTCATTTCTATGACTTAAAAGCCAGTTTCTCTCTAACCTCAGTAAATAAAAATACTAGTTTAAAGGAGCAACTAAATAGAGCAATTATCAACTAGATGTTTGCATGCTTCAAACTGACCCTGAGTGCCTGGCAAAGGTAGTGATTAATATAATTGATTACATATGAGTGATTTAATTGCATTTGTGTAACTTTTTTTCAGTTTATAATATATCTGAAAGTTATAGAGAGAAGCCCTGGGGTTGGTGATAACAGTTTTCTTTTTTTCCCACTTAGTCTGGCTTCTGCCACTCTTCCAATGAATCATTTTATAGCTTCTAGATCATTCTTGGATTTGTTTGGAGAAGAGAGTAATGAGGGAGGAAATAGAGAATTGGAGTTGCAAAAGTGATTTTAGAAGTTGGAAAACATGGTATATATAATGCAAGTACTCCTATTCAATAAAGTTATGTTTGTTTTCTTCCCTGCCTCAGATATGTGGGCAAAAATTTAAAGACATTCTAAAAGGTATTTATAAGACGATTTTATGCAGGAATTATTAGGGATAAATAAAGACACTGACCTCACTTTCCAAAAATGATCGCTATTTCATTGGCATTAGAAGTACATAGTTATTGCTGAGAATTAGGTTAATATGTATTATTTTAAACTACTCAGGGCACCAAACTTTTTTTCTTTTTTTAATTGGACCTATTGCTGAAGTACAGAAACTTTGACCTCAAATTTGTTATTTCTTCGTAAGGCTCACGGAATAGTGGTTTCTTAGTGAATTTTGTTTACTGAAAAATTATGGATAATTTTTAAACTTTAAGTTCTTTAAAAAAAGAGAGAGAGAGAGAGAGAAAGTCCCTGGTGACCTATGCCAACAGAGGTTACATACTTTCATGTTTGTAAATGAATTTGTTACTTTGGAGATTTGGGTCCTAAAGGTGTTTAATTACAGATTCCCAAAAATATTAGTAAGTTCACTGTGACTTTAGGGTTTCCCACAGTTTTTGATGATTAACCACAATTTCTTTTGAAACTCTCTGCCTAAGATGAAATCTGTGTAGGAAGAGAGCATATAAAGTCATTCTTATGTGTTTTCATAGTAGTAGCGCAAAAAATGTTCTTGTACCTTTATTTTATTCCATCACACGGTGGGGTCATAGTACTCATTTTGTATACCTCTAATTTAGTGCTTACTTACTGTCTTCTATGCTACACTGTCAGTTCCATGCATGAGACTTGTAACTGTGCCCATTGATTTTACACTGGTGTCCCCAATACCTAATGTAGCATGAGTGCCTGTCATCAAGGATTACCTTTAAATAGTAACAAGAGCAATATATGCAGATCAGAGTGGATGGTGCAGGTATTAATATCCAGGAGTTCAAGTGGGTTAAAAATGCGTGGGGTTGTATGATGAAAATTCAGAAAGGATTCGTGTAGGAGATAAGCCTTGCTTCCTCTTGGCAAAGTGGTAGATGTCATATAGTTAGAGGGGAACAGGGAGGGCATTCTGAGCAAGGAGTAGCATGGAAGGAACGCTAAAGAAAAAAATCTCCACCATTAGAATTTATCGTTCAGGGTGGTAAGTAAGGAGAGATTGTTGAAGGCAAGGATTGTATATTGTGAGCTCCAAGAATATTTGTTTATATGTTATAAGCACTCAATAAATACTTGTTAAATAAAATGATACTGACTGGATTTCTAATCTGTCCTTGAACATAAGACCAGGGTTTCAAGCCTATTTTTTCCTTAAGTTAAGGAAAACTTAAGATCATTTCCTTAAGGAAAACTTAAGATCATTTGTTTGCTTGGTCTATCCAAGTTTTTACCTTCTACTATGAAATGATTTTACATCTCTGTTTTAAGAGTAAGTTTTGTGTGTACTGGAGTTCTTTTTTTTAATTTTTTATTCTTTATATTCTGATTTTAGCTTGGATTTTAGTACCTCCAAATTCCTTTTCCAGAGAGTGAACTACAGGTCAAAACTCTAAAAATTGGAAAGCAGTTATTATTATTTAATGAGCATTAATAAAACATCAATATGGTTTATTGTTCCTATCAGAAAGTGAAAAAAGTATCTGTAAGCATTTTTCTTAACAGAAGTGGTGGTGGTGCGCATGAAACTTTAGGTAAGCTTTAGAAATGAGACGCCAGGGAAATAACTGGGTGAGGGGCAGGATCTGATGAAAATACCAAAGTATTCATGCAGCCCATCTGGTCATTTCCACAGCTAAACTGTCACATAGGGGAAGTGACGTAAGTGGATTTGTAGTTTAGATTACTTACTTCCATACAGGTGTGGAGCAGGAAGTTGACACAGGGATGTCACAGAGAAGGTGAGAGATAATGTGAGTCCGAAATGAGGAGGTGGTGATGGGAATAGGGAAGAGAGGGGGTGGTCAACTAGAATCAAGACACATTCTGAAGATAGAAAGTAAGAACCTGTGCGCTTCTATGTACATGTTTTTAAGAAGGGAGAAGTACGGAAACAGCTCCAGGAAGCAACACTTACACCTCAGGACCTAGCGTGGACACAGAAGAGGTCATCCTAAATATTGTGAAGTGGATTGGGTAACTAGGCAAATACCTTTCCTCAAGTGAGGAGAGATTTGGCAGAAGACAGGCAGCTTGTCTTTATTTGACTGGTGGCATCTGTACTGCCTTCGTAAGGACATGAGGCCATCAATCTCGAGTGAACTGAACTAAATACCCTCATTTTTGCTACCCCTTTTAAGCAACTTGTGACAACTCCATTTATATTTAAGGAAGCTCTGTCAGATATGATTGATAATTGCTTAAATAATATTGATTGTTTGTGAGACAAAACAGAGAAAATGAAAAAGGAGAGCCGTGCTGACGCACCCTTTCTCACACCTGGTATTTGAAATGATTGCAAGGTACTGTGTTGATTACCTGAAAAGAGTGAAAACATTGTCTCAGCACTTCTGGTTTATGTTGGGGGGGGGGCGTTGGGGGGAGTACATAATTGGAGTTTCCACACTCATTGCACAAATAGGTGGTGAGTGCCAGAAAAGTAGGCACTGGGATACACAAATAAATAATTTCAAGTAGTGGAGAAAAAAAAAGGTATTTAAATCAAAATTTCAAAACAGTGTAATAACTTGAAAGACCAGAATAAGCAGTGAATACGATAGAAGCATATTTGAGCAGCCCTTCCTTCAACAAATTCTGAGGTAATGATACTGAGTATTCAGTGTTAACTTCTCTGAGTCTTCAGAGAGACTAGACATTAGCTAAGAAAATGAAAGAGTCTAGATACACAGCATCAGAGAATTTGGAGGAGCAGAACATAATAATTTTAGGAGCTACAAGTGATGGCATCAAGCTATGAAGCCTGGCTTCATGAACATGCAAGAAGAAAAGGTGACAGAGTGTCCAAGAACCACTCATAGGATGGAGTAATTCATTTTTTTTCAGCTTTTTACCTAATTAAAAAAAAAAAAAAAAGGACATGTGATTGATTCTATTTAGTTCCTTTAATGCTAAAGAATCATTTGTAAAAATGTTATAGAAAGTTTGCAATCAATGCAAACTATCTATTGAAATGTATAATCATTTTTTTTAAAGGATTTTTATTTGTTTATTCATGGGAAGCAGAGGGAGAAGGGAGCCTGACTTGGGACACGGTCTCAGGACCCTGGGATCATGACTTGAGGCAAAGGGAGATACTTAATCGACTGAGCCACCTAGGCACCCGAAATATGCAATTAATTTTTATACTCTTTTACACACGCATGCACACACATACACACACACACACACACACACCAATTCCCAGTATTTTTATGTCTTAATTCTATTTTTATATTACTATATATTTGTGCCCTTGATACACTAAAACTGAGCATCCACAATCATTTTTAAAGTAAATTTTTAATAATTTAGAATCATTCTGGTTCACTATAGTTCATATCTCCAACCCTGTTGACTATCTATTCCTTCATTCAAATAGTATCATTATGATAGAGCACTGATTTTCAGGCAAAGAAGC
Source organism: Mustela nigripes (assembly GCF_022355385.1). Classification (NCBI taxonomy): domain Eukaryota; kingdom Metazoa; phylum Chordata; class Mammalia; order Carnivora; family Mustelidae; genus Mustela; species Mustela nigripes. The sequence continues at coordinate 171,589,496 of NC_081559.1, read as the reverse complement.
AGAATTTGACTTAGTTCAGTTAATCCATCCTAGGTAAACACCTGCAATTTTTATTTCTGCTTAAGATGTAAATAACTGAAAGAGTACAAAATTTAGTAAAGGTTTGTTTTCTCATGTTTTTCAAAATTACTTTCATAAAAGTAAAATATTGCTCTATTACATCTTTCCTTTTTATACCATAACATTTATTTTCTTATTTTGAACTTTTTACTATTATAATACATGTCATTATACAATGACACATATTATATATATATGTGTGTGTGTGTGTGTGAGTGTGTGTGTGTGTGTGTATACTATTGTATGTATTTTGTATATATAAGCATATATATTATACAAACAGTGTAAAAAAATTTCACTGTATTTCTTTCTGGTCATTATTATCTATTATTCACTTTCTGATTATTAATGAAAATAGTTTTATCATATGGAAGAAGAAATGTGAAAAAATGATCCAGTCTGTGTCCAGTATACTTGATATGCCATTATTTACTACAGTGATCAAAAGTGAGTATGAATTTGAGCTACACAAGTTCCCGTAGGGGTGATCTTGGAACCTTAGTCTCCTCTTCCTCAAAATGAAGGTAATAGTGCCTACTGCTCAGGTCATCATAGGTAAAACCTGACAGTGTACATCAATCTTCTGCCAGCATAAGTAAGTATAGCAAATGTGGCCATAAAACAATGACAACACGCTTCATTTAGATTTTTTTCTCACAGCTCCTTTTTGCCCTCCAATGAATCTAAATAAATTATCTAATCCATCAAATAGTCCAAATTAACCTGAAAGAAAATTTGGAATTCACAAATTGAAGTCAGAATATCTTTTAATACACTATATCTATCTAAACATGAAAAAATGTATAAAAATGGAATTTTGTGTAAAATTTCTAATAGCTCTGATTCTCAAAACTTTAATTATAAACCACATGTATTTTTTACATGTGGTTTATAACCCTTTTACAGCATTCAATCCAAAGGTTTTCAGGATCTCTTGTTTACTTTGGAATATCATATATAAAATAAGTTATAATGGTCTAATTTTACCTGTGAATTCTTTGCTTAATGGTAAGTGCTGACTGGGGCCCAGCATAATCTAACTGTAAAAATTCTCTAACAATTAACAATTAAGAAATAAAATTTAGGGGCACCTGGGTGGCTCAGTGGGTTAAGCCTCTGCCTTCGGCTCAGGTCATGATCTCAGAGTCCTGGGATTGAGCCCAGCATCTAACTCTCTGCTCAGCAGGGAGCCTGCTTCCCTCTCTCTCTCTTTCTCTGCCTGCCTCTCTGACTACTTGTGATCTCTGTTGAATAAATAAATAAAATCTTTAAAAAAAGAAAAAATAAAATTTAGTTATTTATTCAGCATAATTGATATAAAAGAATCATGTAAACAAAATTCTTATTAAATGAAAAATAAAAAAGAAATAGAAGAGTGGAAATAGGAAAAGAAGTAAAATTTATCTGAGTGTAATTTGGATCAAGGTCAGACATACTTGGGAGAAGTTGAATAATTTTATGGAATTACATATTGTATCCTTGATTTCCAGGGGGACTTTTAAAGTCTCTACTAAAATAAGATTTCATTCACCTGGGGGGGGGGGGGGGGAAACCACAACAGAATATTCCATTTGTGTTTTGAAGCTAGTTACTATGGTTTTGTAAACTATTTAACCCATATATAATATAAAGTGATTCACACGCACAAGTATTTTATATCTTTATATGTTCTTAATAAATAATAATGTGATTATAAATTAGTTTTAAATATTTAATTAAGTGCATTACTAATTATTCTTTGTTACGGTAATAAAAAACAAATTAGTAAATAGCTTGCTCTTTTTTTGAAGTCATATTTTTAAATTATCTTTGTGTCTAGCACTGATCAGTGCTCTGAACAGTTAACTTTTCCTACAAGTAGTTTGGGAAGAACTGAGGTGATGCTATTTTAGCTTGTTTTGCATTCAGATACAAAATGATTAATTTTCAACCATTTTTCCATTGAAGACAATCCAAAACACATTTTTCACACAGCTTCTTTTAAAAGCTAAATGCTTTATACAGGTCTTTGAATAAATTTTGCACGTGTAACTTAAAAGCTTTTTTATGCTGTAATATGAGATATTTCCATTGGAATTGTAGCTTATTAAGTAACTTAGAATATTTAGAAGGATTCTGACATATCTAGACAACCCACGAAATTTGAATACAGCAGTCCCCCTTCTCCATTGTTTCGCTTTCCACAGTTTTAGTTACCTGCAGTGAATTGTGGTCAAGACCCAGAAGGTCCTATTTTGAGGTAGTGTCAGAAAGTCAATAATAGCTTAAGGGTACATCACGCCTGCGTCATTCACCTCACCTCATCTCATCATGTAGGCATTTTATCATCCCACATCGTCACACAAGAAGTCAGTACAGTACAATAAGATATCTTGATAGAGAAAGAGAGATCACATTTACATAACTTATTACAGCATAATGTTATAATTATTCAATTTTATTTTTAGTTTTCTTGTTAATCTCTTACTGTGCCTAACTTAAAGTTAAATTTATCATAGTTAATATGTGTATATTAACCTACATAGTTAATAATATTGTAACAACTTTGTATAGCGACAGATGGAAGGACTTAGTTATGGTGACTAGTTCATAATGTATAAGATATTGAATTCCTGTACTGTGCATAGCACACCTGAAATATATATTATTGTATGCCAGTTGTTCTTAAAAAAAAAAAAAAAAAAAAGAATCAAGCAGTGTTTTCCATGCAGGAGTAGTAATTATGTTATTTATGTCTAGGGTCTTTGACTTTTCTTCTCCCGATGAAGTCCCAAATCCTGCCGGGTATTTCTAGCTGTTCTAATTGGAGCTTAGCATGCATGTTCCTATAGGATTATTGTTACAAATCATTCAACCATTTTGTACTTCAGTTACCTCTTCTGTAAAACAAAGAATTGAGACAGATTATGAAATCTTTTGTACAGTTAAAATATTCCATTATATTCATGAACTACACAGATTTTAGATCAAATTGATCTTCTGAGTTAATCTGGGCACCTGTCATTTTTACATTGTTTTATGAGAACATACATTTTAAAGTCTTAACAGTCTTCTGATAATATTTTTGGAACATAATTCATTCATCAGTTGTAAATTGTCCCAATATGAGAACAGAGACAAGACAGGTCTCCACTGATCCTTATATCTAATTTTCCATGAGATCTAGTTCTACATTAACAAAAGGCCACATCCACAAAGTAGGATTTTATTAATTCAGTGAAAAGTTGTTTAATGTAATATATCCATAAACTTTCTTAAAAGGAGCTAAATTTATCTGTATGTACAAAGTTCTGGGTCAGGAGGCAGATAACAATAGACTTATGCATCAACCTCAAATATCAACAGGTTCATTGTTTATCAACTCGTGATGTTATTAATCCAAATAAATTTTATATGTGCACCAAGTGAAGGAAAAAAAAATATCTCAAATTTCTTTCAGCCTTGTCTGTATACCTAAATGATTTTCTGGTCAAAAATCTTTATATGAGAAACAAATTTATCAATATTTGTCAATATCAGAATTTACCAATATATCTAGAATTTCCATTTGTAAGTTTCTCAGCAACAGTATGGTATTTTGCACATAGTAAATAATAACTAACTTAATAATGGTAAGGGATTTAGAATGAAGTTCTGGAAGAATATTAGATGCTTTTGATAATAGTATTGCCAAAAATCAGTGATAAGTTCAACAAAAATGGTGGTAAAAATGTTAAAACCGCAATAGTGAGGAGCGTCTGGGTGGCTCGGTTGACTAAGATGCTGCCTTTGGCTCAGGTCATGATCCTGGAATCCCTGGCTGGAGTCCCATGTTGGGACTCCAGGGAGCAGTCCCTGCTCAGTGGGGAGTCTGCTGCTGCTTCTTGTTCAGCCCCCCCACTCATGCTCTCTCTCTTACTCACTCTCTGTCTCTCAAATAAATAAATAAAATCTCTTTTTAAAAAACAATAATAATGAGATAAGTTACTTTATGTGTACTAAGAAGAAGAGTAGCTGTTTCCAGACTAGCATAAAATATTTTTTTCTATCTTTAATTATGGACAATATAATAGTTTGAGACAATTTCTGAAGGAAAAAAAAATAGCTATAGAAGAAAAGTCTTTTGGAAAACTGAAACAGTAAATAAGACCAAGACCAGTTTCCCTCTAGCAGAATTCAGTGTGTTCTTTGAATAATACATATCCTGTAGATTAATTTCATTTTTTTTAAAGATTTTACTTATTTATTTGACAGAGAGATCACAAGTAGGCGGAGAGGCAGGCAGAGAGAGAGGTGGGGAAGCAGGTTCCCTGCTGAACAGAGAGCCCAATGCGGGGCTCAATCCCAGGACCCCGAGATCATGACCTGAGCAGAAGGCAGAGGCTTAACCCACTGAGCCACCCAGGTGCCCCTTATAGATTTATTTCAATAACTCTTTTATGCTTCAATATGTGTATATGTATTCTCTGAGGAAGGTTAAAGGACTAAAAGGATATTTTTAACACCTGATGATTTGGACTAAATGAATGATAAGGTGTCTACCAAAATTGGTATGCTATTACTCTTATTTGATTTCATTGTTAAGATTACTACTATTACTACTATCATATTTGGTAGAGTTAAAAAAATAAGGCTTAATTTGATTTATTTATATAATTATATATAGAATTTTTTTAAAATAAGAGATTACAAAGGTCACAAGGTATGGTGTGTGTGTGTGTGTGTGTGTGTGTGTGTGTGTATGATATTGTGTTTATTAAGCACCTGCTGAGCGAGATGCTATAGAGATTAATCTTTACAACAATCCTAGAGTTGGTACTATTTTGTAGTTTAGGAAAAAGATTCAGGAAGGTTTACTAGCTTGGTGAAGGTCATACAACACCGAATAGCAAAGCTGGTCAAATCCAGGTGTATAGAACTGCAAATCCCAGATTTTTTATTACTAATATTTTATTTTGTAAATCATTATGAGAACAAAAATTATTTACCAGATCCTCTTGCCACCCTTCTTCTTCTTCTCACCCTTCTGCTTCTGCTTCTTCTTCATGCAAAAAGGTGGTTTTATTAAAGCACAGTACAGGACCAATGGGCAAAGAGAGCTGTCCCTGCTACTCTTCTCAATTCTAAAATCTACTGCTAATAACGTCTGAGTCTACAGGATATATAATACCTTATTTATTAAGAAAAAAAAATTTTTAACTGAGAAATTCTTTTAAAATGCCCTATGATGAACCCCTCCATCTGTCATCCTAAAGTAGATGTAAATTTTTCCAATTAGAGAATTCTTAGGCAGGGGATCTTTGAGAGTTGAGGGGTTCGAGGTGCTGAGCCTGCAGAAAAGGCATGGCATGCGTAGGAGGCAATATGCAGAGTGTAAAGAATTCAGTGAAAGCAAGAATTTGAATCCAGGCTTAATGCTGAATCGTATGTGAAAGTCCCTTAAATAAAACAGAGAAACAAAATGCTCTGATTGAAATGGGATTTCAGAGGATCAGGAATTGTATCCATATAGCAGCACCTCCAGAGGTGTTCGGCACAGAAAATAGCTTGTTCATAGTAGCTTCATCAAATTAATTCTCAGAAAAACCTAGATGACAGGAAAATTTGATCAGTTGAGTTTTATCCTACTTCAGTCTTCTGCCTTCAGAAGACACATATTTTTCCACAAGTATATGACATCTGGAATAAGATGGGGGTCAGAGATTTCATACATTGGAAGAGGCAACCAAATAGAATGTGTGGATCCTGTCTGGATCCCGAGTTAATCAAATCAATTATAAATATAAATATATATATTTATATTTATATACACACGTACATACATACATATATACATATATATGTATACGTATATTTATGTGTACGTATACATATATATATATATATATATATGTATATATATATAAATATATTTTTTTGAGAGGAGAGAATCAGGAAATGAAATCAAGAACTGCTTATTAAATTATAGAAATTATTGTTAGTTTTATTAGATATAGTATTTAGTTGTGGTTATTTTTTAAATTCCTCATTTGTTAGAAGTAATATTGAAGCCTTTATGAAAAGGGAGTAGGATATTGGGAATTGCTTTAAAATATTCCCAGGTTGAGGATATATGAGAAATGGGAGAGAAGAAATGAAACAAAATTGGACATGTTCAAAAGTGTTGAAACTGGACGGATGGGTTCATGGGTGTTTATTTTACTAGTCTCTCTACTTTGTATATGTTTGGAAATTTCCATAATAAAAAAATTCCACTAGCTCATGTTATAGTCCACATGAGAATATTTTCCTGACCTAAATCTGTCTGGCCTCATTGGGATTTGGCAGATATATTCTGCCAAATGTGTAGAAAAAAAGACTTAAGAATGGTTAGAGGAAAATACTCATCCAAATTGAAATTGAGTTCAAAATAAAAGTGCTAATAAAATATTGTAACACTTTAAACTTTTAATTTTGCTTTTCTGTTTTAATTCTTTTAAACATGCAGTAGAATTGTTTATTGTGTTTTTCTTGATTTCATTGCTTTTTGAACACCAAATTAATTTTCAGCTATTGGGAAATGTTACAACTGCCAAATTGCAGATAAGCTGCTGGCTTGCAGTTGAATAGATATTTGTTCCTGAAACAATTAAAAAAAACTGAACTACATTTGCTATAAGGGTTTTTTTTTTTTAATAATGCCCATATGTTTAAAAGAAGTTATAGACAGTTGAAAATTTGTGATGAGCAAATGGTCACAGTATATACACCCAGCTTCAGAGAAGCCTGAAAGTAAATACCATGGATTTAGTCAGTAAACCTAGCTTATAGATTGGTACAGGTATCACACAGGAAACTGCTAACAGGAAAATAAATTATCCTGTTTACTGTTACAAATTCAAAACAGGACAAGATTTCTGGAGCTACTTAGGTTACTAGATAATTGGGTACCCTGGTCAGAAACATGATTTTGTTTTTTAAATAACATCTTTTCCTGATTATTACAAAATTGCAATAAAAAGATTTTGGTATACTTCTTTTCAGAACCAGCATGTTTTCATGGTAGTCTATGAGATGCTGACTAACGTAGCTGTTATTTGCTCAAGGGCAAGATTGACTGCAGGACCTATGGTAGAGGCAAACTTCTATCTGATTTAAATAGCCCATAGGTAATTAGTGTGATTCACATGACTAACCTTAACTAAAACGCTATCTTAGTGTAAAGCACCTCATTGTGAGTTAATAGTTTACTAGTATTGTATTATAATAACCATAAGTATTTGGATTCTAACTGATATGTGGAAAATGTGAACGTTTCCAAAATACTGATGAAATTCTCAATTATTATTATATCAATGCAACTTCTACTCAAACTTTTCCAGTGCTAGATGACTTTATTTTTTTAAGATTTTATTTATTTATTTGACAGTGAGAGAAAAAGAGAGAGAGACAGTGTGAGCGAGAGCAGGAACATGAGCAGAGGTAGTGGGAGAGGGGGAAGCAGGTTTCCTGCCAACAAGGGAGCCCGATGCAGGGCTCTATCCCAGGACACTAGGAGGATCATGACCTAAGCCAGGCAGATGCATAAGGACTGAGCCACCCAGGCACCCCATAGATGATGTTTTGAAAATAAGTAGCACACTACTTTGATTTGGGACTGATTTTAAATGTTCTGTCTTTTGGTGCTTTTGAATAAGTTGTTAAAATATTTCACTATATATATATATATATATATACACACACACACACATATATATATATCACTTTATGTACTATATTATGTAAAAATATTTCACCCTATATATATGTATTTCATAAAATTGAGGTTTTAATTGGATACTTGTAATCATCTTTAAATGAGAATGATTTTAAAATCATAAAGTATTCAAGTGACCATTATATCCCAAAAGCAACCTTGGAGTTTTTTATACAATAAGCAGTTTCAGAGTCAGAGCATATAGAGAAAAAAGAGTACTGTATATATATGTTACTAAAAGGAATTATTTTGCATACATGGACATTTCTATAATATTGTCTTGAAGTATTCATATGATTGAAAAGTATGAGACAAAATTCATATAAAGGTAGTGAAACATTTTGGTATGTCACCAACAGTCATTTTTTTATGCTTGTACACATAATGAGGTACAGTTGCAAATACATCTTCGATGTGAGTCTCATTTCTGTTCTGCTGGTAGCGTGAGTGCACATGTGTGTTTTCTTCTGTGCCGTGTTGGTGAATAAAATGCAAGCTGAGCAAAACAAGGGGGGACTTCTTTACAATTTTTTCACAGAGCAACTAACCAGCTGAGTGCCTAATACAATCAAAATGAACCCTAGAATACAAAAGAATGTATAGATTTTGAAAAGGATAACAGGCATGTTGAGAAACATGCCGAGATCTAATAGGAATTTACAATATTTTTCTTTTCCTTTTCCTGCCCAGATTCCCCTCTGTGGGGAACTATTTCTTTTGTGATAGTATTTCAATGCTTTTGCAACAGAGGGACTAGGACTTAAGATGAAGGGAACAAACTAAAACAAAAGTAGAACGCTCTCTCACCTTGCTCCCTTTTTCTTAGTCCATATAGAAAACTACTCATCCTACTTTCATAATCCACCCAGAAGGACACAATGTAAAATCAAGTGACAGAGAAGAGCATAGCCATTTTGAAATCATGAGTTCAATGAACCTTGATTAAAACACCTGGAATGCTCTTCTGACCCAATTAAGTCTACACGTTGTTCTAAATATGCATGCGTGGAAAGGAGAGTATGAGGGGGAAAAAATACGCTATCTAACCTCGACGGTCAATTAACTTGTGCCTCCCACTGAATTTTCAGATTGAATTAGTAGCATATATATTTACAAGGCTAAGATACTAATAGTAGTAACTAATGCATCCTACTGTGTTCAGGTGCTTGTTCGGAGTGTTTTATAAATATCGACGTCCTATGAATGTAGGTACTATTATTGTTCCCTATTTCATGGACGAGGAAGTTGAGGCATGGAAAGGTGAAGAGACTGCCTCGAATCCTGAATCCTAGATTCAGTCCTGAAGTCCAATTCCAGAATCTGACCCAACTCTTCATTTGCTAGTTTTCATATCTTTATAGGGGCATTCCAGACCCATAGATTTGTGATTTTAAAGCATTAGTCCATCTAAATCTAATGACAGTCTGTCACTGCCCTTAGAGACCTACTTCCTTGCCTTCTTCTACCAAATCTGATCCCTTTTACAATCAAAGCAAGTTTGAATGAGACCTGAATTTACCACACACTCTTAGACATTTAATTTTACCGTAAACAGGAATGGTCAGATCAGCTCCTTTCGTCATGGTCTCATCTGAGTCTGAAGGCTTTTTTTCCTTTTAAAACTAGTGTGCCATTGGGATACTCTGTGACTGATTCCTTCCTGAGAGGAAAACAAAATTGACAAAGGCAAAATTAAAACCCTTCTGTGTTTGCATAAACTCAATATTTATTTTTTGTTCGATAACTCCAATCCTAATCACTGAATAACATCAATCGTGTCCATGTTTGGACATATTATCCTCATTTAAAGTTAATTGCTAAATCAGTGAGCCTCTGTACAATGAATGCCCTAGCTAGTTATTTTGATGGTACAAGAATTAAGTGCAACTTCCAAGTTTCTGACTTGCTTAGGCAACGGTGGAACATTCAGCAGCAATCGAGAGTAGAGAACTACTTATTTATGTTCTAAACAAATGCACCCTCCTCTGGGTGCACAGCCATATCGTGCATGATGTCACACCTCACCTGTCTACTGTGCTGTTTTCCACCAAGATACTTCCACCAAGATACTGCAGACTGCTGATCTGCAATGTGCCTTCTAATTCTGGAGATGTGTTAATATTCAGAAATTTCTTTATGCCATTCCAGCCACCCTTTCATCGTTTCTTGATGTACATTTGAAATGGCTAAAGTAAGCAGCATTCTCATGACTTAAGTCTCATGACTTAAACAAATGTGGCTAAAGGAGAGATGGCAGAGTTGGTGCAGAATGAGGAAACAAATGTTTTTTGAAACTTAGTTAAGTGAGCACTTGCATCATGCAAACTGTTTCAGTAGATGGACCCCCGCCTTTCTATCCTGGTTGGATAGAACACTGTAAAAACTAGATGTCAAATAAACTTTGCTTTATCTACAAAGAAAAATAGATAAACACAATGTCCTGTCTCATTCTGAGTTCTTTGCTCATGGGGGAGCAAATGAACTAGGAAATTTTAAAGTTAGGGTGAATAGCCTATCAATCTGATCTAAATGAGAGGTTTTCTCTATTTAAGTGATGTAAGCAGACTAAGTGACATTTAAAAATCTAAATTGTAGGGGTACCTGGGCGGCTCAATTGGTTAAGTGTCTGTTTTTGGGTCAGGTCATGATTTTAGGGTCCTGGGATCGAACTCTGCCTTAGGCTCCCTGTTTCTCCCCCTGTTCCTGCTCTCTCACTACTCTCTCTCTCAAATATATAAATAAAATCTTTATTAAAAAATTTAAATTGTAACTTTTTTTTAAGATTTTATTTATTTATTTACTTGTCAGAGAGAGAGAGAGAAAGCGCGCACAAGCAGGCAGAGTGGCAGGCAGCGGCCGAGAGAGAAGCAGGCTCCCTGCCAAGCAAGGAGCCCCATGCGGGACTGGATCCCAGGACCTTGAGATCATGACCTGAGCCGAAGGCAGCGGCTTAACCGACTGAGCCACCCAGGCGTCCCTATAATTTTTTTTTTTTTTTTTTTAATGCAGCCTAGCACACCTCCTACATGTTGCCCTTCTGTGGTTGGTAGAGGACTAGCTTTTAAGAATGGATTAAATAATTAGCACAGCAATGATCTGCATTAAAAGATGTGCCCAACATGTCCTATTGTTGGTTTACAATTAATTTAATTGGCTGATTTAATATCTTTCCATAGGTAAAGATAAGCTGCCACCTGAATGACTACAAATACAGTTAATGGGGTCTAAGAGAAAAACTCTGGACCAGTTGGCTTTCTGACCCACGTTGTTTCTGGTACCTCATAGAATAGAATCAACAATATTAGTTACATTAACAAACTGTATTCTAGAATAAAATATATGGAAAATAAGAGGCTCAGAAGTAATTTCAGAGATAATAAATAGATTCTTTGCATAGACTGATTTGTAGGGGTATTTTACATGTTTATTTCTGCCTTATTAGGCTTCCCTTTTCTTCTTTTCTATAACTTGCAATAATACACATATAACAAAGGAGTTAAAACATTATTTTTAAGATCTATTATGCTTAAGAAAGGGGAAAAATTTACTGACAGTGGTGCTTCCCTTAAGAAGCAGCTTAGTGTTTATAGCCTATTCTAATAGCCTGAGAACAAAGTCCTTTTGATATTCACAAGCAGATCTCCAGAGAGAGGGAAAGCTGCCCTGGAGCCGAGATGCAGAGAACTTTGTATCTCTGTTGGAAACTAAGAGAAAGAAGACAGAGGGCTCGCTAATCATTTCAGATGGCCTGATCAGCCCAGACTTTGGGGGTTAATTGTAGTCCTAGAAATAAAATGATGGTCCAGTCATTAGACTGAGGTATGTAGATCAGTGTTTTTGTTTTGTTTTGTTTTTTAAAGAGAGTATAAGTTGAGTCCCATGCAAATATAAAGTAAACATGTTATAAAATTTTTTTTATCAAAAATTTTATTTAACTCAGGAATTAAAGAGGGTTTTAGTAAATACTACAGTGGTTTAATATAGAATTCAATAGCCAAGTATAGATCAGTGGATAGAGAGGCAGATCGATACATAGATATATAGATAAGCACGGAATGCTGAAATGAATTTACAGGTCTGTCCATTGGACAATAAACCATTGCATACGCCACTGCCCCCCCGCAAAACACAGGTGACCCAGAAGGGTAGGCTAAAAAACATCTCACCCAACACAACATCCAGTTATCTTTTGATCCATCTTAAAGTCTTTCACAGTATTTTCCTACAAAGACCTCAACCATGCAAAGGGTACAGTTGGCCCTTCAGAATATTTTAGAAGCAGAAGACCTACTGCTGTGTGAATGTAAGAAAACTAACTAAATAAAGACATTTGTGGATGGCCTAGGGAAGCAAAACACAAGGTTTACCAATTAATTTTTGAGGTTTCTAGCTGAGAAATATTTGGTTAGGGCTCCTAACATAATTTAATGAGGCAATACTTAACCTGGTAATGTATAGGAAATCATATCACTATGCAGGTGTTCTTGATTTTTCAAAATACAGAAAAGTTATGCAAAAATATACTTTAAACTTTTACTTTTCATATAATGGCTTAATATACTCTCAGAGTAACTTTTTTTTTCCTAATAAAAGTTATTTTTAAGTTAAGATTTCCATTGGGTAAGTTATTGCAGTTAGAGCCTGTTGAAGAGTAGTAGCTTACTACTAGTTTATAAGTGCTAATGAGGCTAGATTCAACACTCCACTCCTTATCCCCTGCCCTTCTCAGTTCTCCCCTCTGTCATCTCAAAATGAGCACCACCAATTGCAGGCCCAAGTTACTAAGGACACTCCAAGGGCATGCCCCACAGTTTTCATTACTTAACATGATACAAATATGCAGTGTTTACGTCTCTATTGTTAGAAGTTACCCTTTTAACATATCTAGTTCACAAGTGACACAAAATTCTGGTCTGTCTGTAGGAAGGTAATAGTTGTGAACAAGAGTCTAAAAACAAGAAAAATCATTGTTTTTCCTTTTTTTTCCTTAGAAAAACCCTTAGATGACTGTTGTTGTTTTGTTCGTTTGTTTGAAGGGGAGTTGTTTTGTTTTTTGTTTTTTGGGGTTTTTTTTAGATATTGTTTGTAATGTGGTGGTTTGCTTGGGAATTGGGCATGTTTCCTAAGGAAATATTTGAAATTTTTGGCAGAAAGGGTTAAACGATGTTAAATTTAAGTAGTTTCTTTTTCTTATGTCTTCCCAAAAAAGATACAGAGAAAGAATAGTTTATCTACCAAGAGCCTTGTTGCACAGTGTTTTTAGCAAAGTGCCCATCATTAGACTAACACAATTGCGGGGCGCGGGGGTGGGGGGGGGGGCGGGGGGACGAAACTTGGACAGACAATGACAACATCTGCATTATAGTAGAAACTTTCAAAGACACTGTTGAAAACAGATCAAGCACCAATCTAAAAAAAAAAATGCAAAAACACTTAATATTTTTTGGAATATTTTGGAAATGGCTTGGAATTTGGTAGACCAATATATGGGTCTTTTAAAAAGGTCTGGACTGAAATGTCATATGACTTGTAAACTATTAAAAAAAAGTAGAATGCATGTAACTGATTCAATAGAAACATAAATGTGTTTTCATAACTTCTAAGAAATGTTTTCAGGAGGATTATTTATGAAAAATAGCCCAGGAATGTGTAAGAATTGTTCAAAGCAACAACTCTGTCTCTGCTTTCATTTCCCTTTACCTCACAAAGAACTGGACTGAGATCACCAGCTTATTTTAGCAGGCACGAAAGAAAAAAAAAGTGTATCTTTGTTTACAGTATTATGTGTATGTGTTCACATGAAAAACTCAGCATGTTTCAGATGAATTAGGCTGTCTTCAAGACCATCAGAGGATTACCATCACCTTGACTCAAGTGTAAATTATAATGAACTTTAAAATATATATGTATAGTTTAATTACAGTAATGTGATTTTGAGCTTATAAAAATCACTTTGTCTTATCATTATTAAACTTAAAAAAGTACTCTTTTAAATGCCATAATTTTTCTATTCAAAAAGTGTTTTAAGGATAATTTTTTATTATTTTTTTCTTTTTTAAAATAACCCAAAATACAAGCTTATTTCTGCTCTGGAACAGGTTATTTCTTTTAAGTTATAGTTTGGGTCATTTCTACATGTAAAGTTCACATATAATTAAAGGAAAAGTACAAAAAAGAGACCTTTATAAATATCTATTGATAAGTACTTTAGATCGGTATTTACCACGAAAAAACAACCATTTTGTAAAATTGTATATCTCAATAGCTGAGGAATTATAAATTAAATTTCTTGATTTTGGCAAAATATTAACAATGCTTAGGAATCATTTTAAAGTCAAAATGTAAACTAAACACTGTACCTTTAAAGTATCTTGCTGATATTTTTCCAGTGAAATTATTACTTATAGCAGAACAGCATTTTAAAAGCAATCTAAAGAAATCCCCCTAAGTTAAAATATTGTCTATCTTATATAAAAGAGGAGAAAAAAATTAGAAAAAGAGAAGAGAGTCACAAAGTCAAGAGAACCAAACTACCAATGGGAAAAATCAGAGTTCTCGTAAAGTATTAATCACCAACCTTACGGTTTCTGATCTACAGATAAATGTTATACCCATTTAATTTATTTTTAAAAAATAGTATTTAAAAAATTTTATTGCTTTTAGGCCATGGTCATTACCTTATGACCTGAGATATGTGTGTTAGGCATATCAACCAATTGGCACCTACCCTCTTTTAAAGGTAGAAAAAAGATGAGTATTATATTGTAATACTTTGTTCTCTCTCTCCTCCTCTTTCTATTTTTTTTTTTGTTGTTGTTGTTTTTTGTTTTCGTTTTTGGATGGTTGGTGATTTGTTTGCTTCTCCTGGTTCCTGTTGATCAGTGGTGTTTGGCCAGTTTGTATTTTTCCAGACATCACTCCACGATGTTGTTGAGGTGTATGATGGGCCAACTCAGCAATCTTCTCTGTTATCTTCCCTCTCAGGATCCCATTCAGGTATCCTTTAATAGAACTGCCATGCATCAGTTATTGATTAAAGACTGACTTTGATTGGTATTAGAGTGAAAGTTGAGATTTATGTCATCCATATGAAAAATAAACTGAAAATAGAATCACTCTTTATTTTAAACAAAAATAGAAACACAGTAGTAACTCAAACGCTTGAGAAAAATATAACCAACTATTTTGGGGGATTGTAATCAAGTAAATATAATATTTAGTCACTGAGTCTGTGGTATTTAATGTAATATAAAATATTTAAGGATTATTTTTGAAATGAGACAATATGTATCAAAATGTAATAAAAGCCTTATGGTAAAAAGGTTGAGATTGAAACTGAACCCAAAGAAAATATATTGTCAGAGGTAGGCTATCTTAAAGTAATTTGATAGAACATAGAGTGACATTTTCAAATAACAGTGTAAATTAATATAATTTGTTAGGTTTACTGAATGAAATTATTTATGATATCTTAGTGTTTGTTTTGTTGAGTAGGAGAATCACTTCCACTGAGTTCAGGTAATCAGATCACAATTCGATTTACTTCAGTTGGACCAATAACAGCTAAGGGATTTCACTTTGTTTATCAAGGTAAGTGACCCTGTAGCCTAGAAACACACTAAGGAATGATATCAATTTCCTCATGCTATGTTCAGAATTATTAATGATGAGATCCTCATAACCATATAGGAGAGATCAAAGTTGGTTTTAGTTGTTTTTTTTTTTTTTTTAAGTTTCACCCTGTTCCTCCCGCATCACTAGAAAACTGTTAATTTGACCAAAGTTAAAAGGGACCTTTTGTTTCCATCATCATTCTCAAGTATGATTTCCTTTCCTTCCAACATATTGTTTTCAAACATTTTTTTCTGACAACTCTTCACTCTCTGCATCTTCTATTTTTCCCATAGCCTAGCATTCTAAATTAAAAATGTACAGCATTTTGTGCTGATGTACTTAGACAAGCAGGGAAATCATTATTTCATTCTAAAATTTTAGTTTTTCATTCTCTCAGGAGATTCCAAACTTTCTTCACGGCTATTAAATATTTTTGTGCAATTGAAAGCTTATTTACACAGTTTCTTCTCGCCTTTTATAGACAAGCTTCAACATTATCATTAAAATATTAAGGGCTATAATTTGAAACATTTTGTTTTAATTGTGTATGAACATGTAGTATTTATTCTTAAATGTAACTTGAACTTTATTTTTAAGAAATTTATAAACATACATGATTTGATACTTTTATTAACTTTATCCCATTTATAATGTCTATAATATTTTACTGTTTCATTTTTAATAGTATTCCTTCATTAAACAGTATATGATATTATGAACTTAAAAAGGCACTATTACAAGTCACATAAGAGGAATCAGTCTATTTGGAATTCATCATATCATTTTTTGGGCTGTTGTCAAACTCTTTAATCCCATCTGTATGTGTTTTAAAAAGAAAAAACATCCTGTTATCATTCTATTTTACTAAACCAAAAAAAAAAAAAAGTCACAATCGAAGTACATACCTATAAAAACTAAAAGCAATTTCAAATTTGATATTGTATGATTATTAAATAAAACTTCTATTGTTGTTAATCTGTCTGACTTATACTTAGCCTTGAACATAATTATATTCAATAACAAACACAATTTTGAACAATTAAGTTTGTGAACAAACTGTGAAATTAGTACAATGTTTATTTTCTTTTTTAAATCTATGAAATACTGAAAAATAAAATGTGACATTACCTCATGTAACCTGACACATATTGGAACATGGTATACTAGTTTAAAAAGAAAAAATATATCTTTCAGTCATCATCCTGTAAATGGAAATACCTAATCCAAACTATTTTGTTATATTAATGAGTTTAGTAAAACCAAAAAAAAAAAAAAAACTTACTTGATGTTGTTTAAAGGATTAAAAGTAAGATTTTTTTTAAATTAAAAAATCTTGATGACAATAGCAGTATTCATTTTAAATTATATTTTTTCTGTATGAATATTAGAACTTTTAGAAATATATTCAAGTTGTTAATTTCAGTGCTGATAAAAAGTAAAGATTTCTTTGAAATTTGTTTAAATAGCTACATTTTGAAATCTGCATTTCTCTACCAAATATGAAATTAAAATCAATAATTATTTGTACACAGCTGTTCCTAGAACAAGTTCTACACAGTGCAGCTCTGTGCCTGAACCAAGATTTGGAAGAAGGATTGGCAATGAATTTGCAGTTGGTTCATTGGTTCTTTTTGAATGTAATCCAGGATATATTCTCCATGGATCCATTGCAATTAGGTGTGATACTGTGCCCAATTCTTTGGCCCAATGGAATGATTCCTTACCTACCTGTATTGGTGAGTATGTAAACTTGAATGCTTTGTGACTGTACATATTTTATATCAAAATTAGTTATCTTGCATCTATCAATAATTCTATTTTAGATCTAATAGTTATACCTTAATTTTTAAATATTGCGTTAGTTATGATGTACCTAAATAGGACAAGCAAATATGGATATTTGCTGTAGTTCAGATATAATGTGATCAATGAAGAATATTTTGTATTGAATTAGCTGGATAGTTTCCTCATTTATTGATTTAGATGTATGAAGATATATGCACATATTGCCAGTAACACAAAATTTGAATGCTACTAATATGGGATTGTTGAAATAAACATCTCTAAAATTTTATGCAGAGATTCCTAAGCCAGTATGTAAAGAATTTATATATCTTTTAAAGATCTCAGAAGCTGATTTTTTTTTTAACGTATTCTATTTTGGTATCAAAAGAATTACAAAATATGCATTAGAAAATAAATCTTTTTTTCCTTTTATCTATTATTTGTAAATATGTGTAAAAAATACAAAATAAGAGATCTCATAAGTCTAAGTGATACATTTTTGATGAGTGGAATACATACAGTTAGCCAGAAATCTAATTGTTTAAAACTTCATTTTTGTAAGACTGTATCTAATTTAAATTGGTAAATAGAATATACACTTTCTAAAATTATAAGCTCTTAATCCTGTCAAATTATATTAAACAGATTAAAATAGTTCCTAAACCACAAAAAATTTAGAATTTTATATTACTTCAAGTTCATTACAATGACTTTTGGCTCTTGTATAGTTCTATAGATATGGAAAAGGTATGCTAGGAAGTTTATTACTCTTTTGTCCGGAGAGCATATCTGAAGATTATTTTCTTTGATTACATGGTATAATGTTATTTTTTTAAAGATTTATTTATTTGAGAGAGAGAGAAAATGTACTAGTGGGGAGTGAGGGACAGAAAGAGATGGAGGGGATCTCAAGCAGACTCCACACTGAGCACAGAGTCCAAGACAGAGCTTGGTCTCAGGACACCAGTATCATGACCAGACTGAAATTAGGAGTCTGATGCTTAAATGACTGAGCCACATAGGTACCCCTAATTATACAGTATTATTTTAAAAGAAGAATGGTAAAATTTAATCTCAGGTTAAGAAATAGCTCTTGCGAATTGAATTTTTTCATTAAAGTTATATTGGTATGTGGTTTACAAAATAAGAGGAAGAATTATTTAAATAAAAGATAAGCAAAATTTTGTTTTTATTTTAATAATCCCAATTCCAATTTTTCAAAGAGTGACATGATTGTATATATGCACACATATACACTTATAAGTATATAAAATGTATTTACTTATTTATTTTTAAATATTTTATTTATTTATTTAACTAGGCAGAGAGGCAGGCAGAGAGAGAGAGAGGAGAAAGCAGGCTCCCTGCTGAGCAGAGAGCATAATGGGAGGCTGGCTATATCCTGGGATCCTGGGATCATGACCCACCTGAACTGAAGGCAGAGGCTTTAAGCCACTGAGCCAGCCACCCAGACGCCATACCTGGAAAGAAATTATGTGCATCAATATTTTTTAATTTTTAATTTTTGAAAACACATTTTACCATATTTTAACAGAGATTTAATATAATGTTAGCTCATAGTTCATTAAACTAAAGTGTGCTTTCAAATTGTGAATCAATATACTGATTTTCTCTGAGGAAGGAGTAAATTCTGTTGATACCATTTATAGAAGATGTAATTGTTTAGGATATGTCTGCTCTAAGTATCATGTGTTTTCCATCCACATCAGGACATTGTTAGTAATTGTGCTAGGAATATGGTAAAAATCAAGGCTATTAGGAATATAAAGTAAGGAAGAATGGTTGCGTGGTCTTCCTGGAAACTTGTTATCACCAGCCCCAAAACAGAAACAGCTAACATATTTCACAGGGCATTTTTCTTACACCAAATATTTTAGTTCTGCCCACTGTAATAAGTGGAATGGGAGCTATTATTCTGTTATTCTTTTCTTTGTTGAAAACTACCTATAAAAATAATTTAAATCAGTAGAAGGCTATAAATGATTCTCCAACTTTCTCATCTTTTAGCTAAATAACCACAATTTCTGATACCATTAGCAATTACTTAATCCTTTCTGTTTGCCAGCTTTCATGCTGAGCAATTTACATACATATTTAATGTAATCCTTGCAGCAAACCAATTGGAAAAGTTACTTTAAGAATTTACAGTTGAGGGGCGCCTGGGTGGCTCAGTGGGTTAAGCCGCTGCCTTCGGCTCAGGTCATGATCTCAGGGTCCTGGGATCGAGTCCCGCATCGGGCTCTCTGCTCAGCGGGGAGCCTGCTTCCTTCTCTCTCTCTCTCTGCCTGCCTCTCAGTGTACTTGTAATTTCTCTCTGTCAAATAAATAAATAAAATCTTAAAAAAAAAAAAAAGAATTTACAGTTGAAGAAACTGAGTTTTAGGGAGGTAAAATAGTTATTTTTAAACTATCAGGACATAGTGGGTGGTGGAGCTGGGGCATTAACTACTTTTTTCTGACCCCATACCAGCCTAAATAATAGAGGACTGCTTCTTTTTAGGTTTTGATTTATAAGCTAATTCCTTCTTATTTGATATCTACATTTTATTTATAATGTGAGATTTCTTATCCTATTGAAATACATTTTTGACAGTCAACAAGTACAAGAAAACAAATCATTGGGAGTTAATGTCCCTCCAGTATTTTAGCTAGCATGGAGCTGGGTAGGGTTAATGGAACCAACAGATCTTCCCCTTTCTGTACTTTTATACTCTCATACAGACAAAACAGATGTTTCTCCTTTTGAGCCACAATATATGTCGACTTCATACTCTTATAAAATAGTAATAAATAAATTATCCTAAACTAAAGACCATGAGCTGAGAGAAATGTTCCTATATGTCTATGCCAAAATTAGTCATGCAATATGCATAAATCGGAAATTACATTGCTTTAAATCAGCTCAATAATTGAAGACAGATACATGATAATAATAAATCTCTTCAGCCTCACAATAGATTTTTTAATATTTCTCTATAAATATCAAGAATCAGTCATTATTTCTGTCTCACTTTTCCTGGTAATTATTTACATAATTTGTGTCACTTTTACTTTATTTATGTAGGTATTGATAGAAAATATCAATACTGTATAATAGAAGGTAACTAGGTAAGTAACTGTCTTCATTTAGTTTCATATACATAATGAAAATTCCTTGAAAATATTCATTTTTTATAAAAGTAGAATGATACAATGACATCTGGCAATTCATAAACTAGCTCATTAATCTTTAAATATTGCTCTAGTTTGAGTGTTCAGAGAACCTGTTATCAATGCAGAGTACAGAAGTATAACTTTATAAATTATCTGTTAAAGGTTCTATTTGTCTATTTATCATGTTAATGAGGAAAATTGTAAATAATCATGTAAAACCGAATAAAATTCCCACAGCTGGGAAATCTAAATTCTTAGTATAAGGGTTAATTAAGTCTTGGGCAATAATAGTCTTGTGCTCTGACTTTAACACTGAGATGTGGGTGAGTCACTACATGATCCTGGAAAATTTACACAATTTCTTATTCTCAATTGCCATATCAATAAATCAAGAATATAAGAGAATTCCCTTGTAGGTTTATTGTGACTATTAGTTCTTAGAATCCAGTAAGTACTCAATAATTAAGTTGTTATTGTTGTTTCCAAATCTTCCCTCACAGAAGCAGGAGATAAAACTTTAATTCTAAAGGTATTGGATCTAGAATATAGAATTGACACACAGTACTGACAAAAGGCTTGATATTATTGATTCTCATTTGTTGATATGTTTTAATAACATTTTAAAGTTAATAAATGTAAAAACTATCTTCTACAGGAGATTTTTATATCTTAAAAAGGCAAAACACATGGACTCTTATCATCCTTTCCAATTTAATAATTTAAGGTCCCTTGAATGTAACATTCTTTTTTGCACTTAAAACTTTTAAAAAAGACATTGGATGACATATAATAACAATTTTTTTGAGAATAATAGCAGTTATTTATTAAAATAAAATATTATTTATTAAAATAATAAAATATTTATTAAAATTAAAATTAAAATAGCAGTCATTTAAAAATTATTATTAAAATATTAATTTAATAAAATATTTAATTTTGGGAGACTGAAATTTCTTTCTACCAATTGCCGTATTTAAGGACAAATGGTTGAAAAGGAACTGATTTAAAATAAAAGGCATATGTTAATGATTTGGTTTGTTCTCATTATATGTGAAAGTATAAAATTAATGAAGTTAAAATTTAAACAGTGGTAGGGTACCTGGGTAGCTCAGTTGGTTAAGCATCTGACCCTTAATTTTGGCTCAGGTCATCATCTCAGGGTGATGAGATCCAGCCCTGCAATGGGTTTCAAGCTGGGTATGGAGCCTGCTTACAATTTTTTCTTTCCCTCTGCTGTATACTCATTATCAAAAAAAAAAAAAAAAAAGAAAGAAAGAAAAAAAAAATTAAACAGTGATTAATATGACTGTAATTGGTTTTGACTATGTATATTTAACAAAGATTTTCATTCAGACTTTCCTTCTCTTCTTGAAAAGTTAAAAAACTTGATTATTCAAAGAAATTTCTTTTGTCTATGAAAATATGAAAAATGAGACAGGGTTAGAAGAAGAGATAAAAAGACATTAAAGAAGGAATAAAACCAGAAAAATGAAAGAAAGGATGTTGCGGCCGGCGTGACAAATTGACCAGGAAACGTGAGGGTTAAGAGGATGGTGAAAAGAAATGAAGAGACAAAGAGATGGGGCCAGGAGGGACACTGGGGAGGATGTCCAACAGTGCCGATTTTATTCCACATCTTACAAGCATTTACAAGGCAGACTGCAATAGGAGGAGTAATACATCAGTACTTAGTTGATGACCGGAAGTTCCTATAACAAGTTTACATTAACAACAAGCCAACCTCCTGATGCCAGGTAGTCTGGGCTAAAGCCATTAGCAAGACAATCAACCAGGGAGTGGGTTATGGGAGGTACAGGAACAACAAGGACCAACTAAGAATTCATGACCCTGACCACATTATTCACTTTTGTAGGGAGAGTGTGTGGGAAGTCACGTAGGCAAGCGCACGACACATAGCATGGACCCTTTCTCAGTGTTACTCAACTTTCCTGTCTTTACCCCATTATCAAGGTGTCCAGACTTTAAAGGAGACACAAGTCAGGGCCTGGTTTGATCCTCGACTCCAACCATGCCATAGCCTCCAACAAAAGGATATTTTAGGAATAAGAAAAGGAAAGAGAGAAAAATAATATATTGAGGGATAAAAAGAATACAAATTCTAAACGCTAAAAATAAATCATCTTTATTTAAAGTGGAAGAAAACCCCTATATTATTACTAAGGTTTATGTTTTTATCTTAATGATAAAATTGAGTCCAAAACTAGAAGGGTGGTGATTCTAAATGGCACTCAGATGATAACTCAGTTTAGGGTCTACTATTTGATCTAACTGCCAAATGAAAATATACATGTATTTCTATTTTTAATTGTAAATATTTTTAGCTTCAAAATGTTCTGAATAAAAATAATTGTGTCTTAAAATATTCAAAAAAGGAAAAGGTTTGATGCCTTAAAGATTCAACTATGAGAGTCAAATACCCAGTCATCTTTAGGTTAGTATCAAATCATTATCTTTAATTTTATTTGTTTTATTTTTAAGATTGCATTTATTTATTTATTTGAAGTGGGGAGGGGAAGGAGCAGAGGGAGAGGGACAAGGAGATTCTTGCCGATCATAGAACCCAACGTGGGGCTCAATCTCACAACCCTGAGGTCATGATCTGAGCCAAAATCAAGAGTTGCTTAATTCGTGGATGCTTAACCTACTGAGCTACCCAGGTACCCCAAAGCATTATCTTTAATTTTAGTTCATCATCAACATTTGTCATGAATAAAATATTAATTGCCTCAAGATCTTTGAACATTCTATTTCTTCTGCTTGGAACATGCATTCCCAATTTTAGGCTTACTACATCACTTCATTCAAACTGATAATCTTCCTTGAACATCCTATCCAAAATAATTTTCTGCTACCCAAGTTCCATTTATTCTATGCCTTTACTCTGCTTTTCTTTAATGACAAATATCCACCATATTACGTATCGTTTGGGAGATTTTTTGTCTGTTTTTGTTTTTTGTTTATTTTGTTTTGTTTTTAGTTTCTTAGTCTTTCTTGTCCACCTCTGTCCTGACACTATAGTTTTTATGTTCTTCCAAAAGAGGACCTGGCGTATAATACATAGTCAATAAACTTTCATTCAGGGAATGGATTTTAGCAATTAGCTGTGATAATTTCCTGAATTCTTGTAGAGATCAAACAACTGGACAGTTTCCCAAGTCCGGGAGGCAGGTATTTTCAATTTCAGGCTTTGTTAATTAATTTTTTCTATTTGTTTCAGGGGTACAAGTCTGTGATTCATCAGTCTTATATAATACCCAGTGTTCATTACAACACATACCCTCCTCACCAGATACTGATGCTCTTGCTCATTTTGCTTGCTTAGACCTTTACAAGCCATTGGAAGTTTGGAACTCTTCCCACGAGACTATTTCTGTAGGAAAGAGCAAACAATAGATTTACATATGATCTGGGTAGTTTTATTCTGAGAGAGAACAAATTCTCTTTTTACTCTTTACAGTTTAGTTATCATCTTTGACAATCTATTTACCAGATTTTATAATTGTATTTTCTCTGTTTACTATTCTGTGAATACTCAATTAACAACTTAAGCCAAGTGAGCATCCATCTGAAACCAAAAGAAGGCAGCTTTCCACATTCCTAATGATTTCCATCTCCTCTGCATTATTTTAGTTTCATGGTTCTTACTATGGTTACCAACACTTTCCTTGTTTTTTTTTTTTGTTTTTGTTTTGGCTATAGTAAAACATAATGAAATGTTCCATAATTTTGCAAAAACTGACAGAATAAAATTAAACCCTTGAGTGAAAAACAGCCCCATTAGTCATGACAGATGGGTGGTCCTTACAGTTAACATGGTCAAATACTAAGGTAGGGGACCTACAAGTTTAAATGACCAGTATCTAAGTGATACTTAGTAATTGTGCACAAATCTGTCATATCCAGCCATTCTTAGGCAAATTATAATAAAGTACAATGATATTTTGATAAGAACATTGGGCTTGGAATAAATATAAAACTGAAAAATATATGCCAAAGACTGAGTTTTTATCTTCCAAATTTGACCTTGTTACACTTCAGATTTCTTAAAATTTTCAGTCCCATAAAATACCAAGCTGTCCTCCCTCTGAGACTCTGTGATTCAAATAACCCCCTGCAGCCACTAATAGCTCTGACAATATATGGCCTAAGGCATAAGTACTTTTGTTAGTGGGAGGTCTTTTTTGAAAAGCCCCTGAACCTGCCATTTATTGCCCTTAGGCAGAAAGTCTTTAATTAGCTGCTTATCCCATCACCTTTATCTGGTTGCCTCCCCTCCCCCACAGAAACTTCAGAATCTCAGAAAGAACTACTTTTACTTGTATTTTCTCCATGACAACACCCCATTTATATCATCTTTTATAGAGCAGTAGAGAAATTGATAAGGAAATACAGCAGCTGAACCCTCATTCACTGATTCATTTATTTATCCATTTATCCATCCATGAAAAGGTTACTCAAAATAATAATAAATAGGGGCGCCTGGGTGGCTCAGTGGGTTAAAGCCTCTGCCTTCAGCTCAGGTGATGATCTCAGGGTCCTGGGATCAAGCCCCACGTTGGGCTCTCTGCTCAGCAGACTTCCTCCTCTGTCTCTGCCTGCCTCTCTGCCTACTTGTGATCTCTATCTGTCAAATACATAAATAAAATCTTTAAAAAATAATAATAATAATAAATAGCAATTAGTATTTATAAAAAGAACTATTAAGCATTTTCTTTCTTTCTTTCTTTCTTTCATTTTTCTTTTTTTTTTTTTTTTATGTTGATACCAATACCAGGAGGTAGATAAGATTGTTTCTCTTAAGAGAGTATAAACCCTGTGGTTTACAGATAAAAGTAAAATCAGGGTTTGAACACAGAATGCTTGCCTAAAGCCCATTGCTCTCGTAATCCATATGTTATATAGTGTATTACTGATCAGTAGGGATATATGTATCTTTTAAAATAGGAAACAAATATTCAGATAATTAATATACATAGTAATTGAAACTTTATAAAATATCCTATGTATAGTAATGTATAGCTGGGGATACTTTTATAGTATTTTTATACACAATAATATGAAACTTTGTATTGTTATATATGGCTTATTTAGGAAATCACTGGGAGAAAGGAATAATGCAGAAATGATGAACAGGAACGTATAACCACAATATATACACAGATATCACAGATATACAACAAGTCTGTCAACAGTTTATTCACCAAGCATTTACTGAGTGCTTACCAAGTATCAATCTCTCATCTAGCTTTGAAGAACAAGATAAGATTCCTGCCCTTTTGGAGTTTACATTTTAGTAGAGGGAGACTGAGCAACACACCAGTGATGTGTTCTCTTCTTTCAGATAGTAGTATGTACTATGGAGAAAAGTAAAGAAAGGGCGGAGGTCCTAAGACACCCAGGGCATGCGGCTGTTTTATATACAAATGAAATGAATGGAGGGGGTTATAAAATCTTTGAAGTAAACATGTGTATAGACTATGAGGCAGAGACAGATCTTGACATGTTCAAGCCACAGCAAGAATCCCAGGTATCTGAGGCACCTGGGTGGCTCAGTAGGTTAAAGCCTCTGCTCTCAGCTTAGGTCATGATCCCAGGGTCCTGGGATGGACCAAGCATCGGGCTCTCTGCTCAGCAGGGAGCCTGCTTCCTCCTCTCTCTCTCTGCCTGCCTCTCTGCCTACTTGTGATCTCTGTCTGTCAAATAAATAAATAAAATCTTTAAAAAAAAAAAAAAAAGAAAAGAAAAGAATCCCAGGTATCTGGAGCAGAGTGAATGATGGCAAGCATGATAGAAGAGTCTGGGGAAGCAGAGCGGAGGCCAAGTCATATGGACCCTCAAAGTATGTGGGACGCTTGAATTTTCTCTAAGCAGTGAGAGAATTCATTGAGTTACTTTCTAAAACATCACTCTGTAAGGAGGGATGGCATAGGAGCACGAGGATGGAATGGCAATTGCAATAGTGGAGAGGATAAGTAAGGGTAATTTTGATAGGAAGGTCATAGTCAAGGATGAGAATTGATAAGCTTCATGATATACTTTTTAAAATGGAGATGGGAAAGTTTACTGATAGGTCGACCATAGATGTAAATGTGAATTTGAATCTAAGAAAAGAAATTAAGATGAATGAATCCTAGATTTTTGGCTTAGAGCTAGGTGATAGTGACATTTACTGAGATGGAGAATTGTATAGATAAAATTTCAAGAGCATTGTTTTAGACTTACTAGTTTTCAGAGGCTTATTAGGCAGATTATAGCAGGATTCTGAGCAAAAGTCAGAATTTGAGATAACAGACATGTAGTAGTCCTACTATATTGATGACATGGAAATAGATGGCATTTTTAAGTGATGTTAGAAAGAAAAGAGAAGACGGCTTAGGTCAGAGAGTGTACAACCTTTAAAAGATCAAGGGAGGAGGGTAAGCTACAAAGAAAGAAGAGAAGAGAAAAGAAGAGAAGACAAGAGAAAGAAAAGGTGAAAGAAAGGAAAGAAAGAGAGAGGAAGGAAAAGAAAGAAAGAGGAAAGAGAGGACAGGAGGAAGGAAGAAAAGAAAGGAAGGAAAGAAAGAAGAAGAAAGGATAAGGGAAAAAAAGGAAGAGAGGAAGAAGAAGATTGATTGTATCACCAGTGGTATAGAAAAAAGCAGGCTAATATGGTGTCTTTGTGGCCAAAGAAAAGCTCAAGGTAGATGAAGTGATCAAAAGGAGGAGATAACTACTCAGAGATTGAGCAAAATGCAAATTAAGAATTGAATAACAACACATTACAACAAGAGTATTTTGGTGACTTTGGCTTAGTCATTTCAATGGAGTGAAGACAAAAGACTGATGAAATGGATGGAGGACAGATTGGAAAGTGAGGAACAGGGGATTTGTCACTGGAGCAGCAGGGAAGGAAACCTTAGAATGTGAAGGGTAAATGAGTTAGACTCTTGGCGCCACAGTGAGCAGAGTTCCAGACAAATAGTGAATTGCTTCATCTTCTGAGACTTCAGTGTGTTGGAAGAGCCTAAAATTAAGAAGTACATGAAAACATAACATGAGCTATACCATAACAGAGCTCTCTAGGAAAGAACTTGGTGCTATGGAAAACTGTGGGACACTTAACGAATACGGGTGTTAGCAAAGAAGTAAATAGGTAAAACCAACATTGAATGACCATGGATGGTAGTGCTTGCTACGTGGGAGAAGGACATACCAAATCACTATTAAGAGAGTATGTTAGTTCAGTAGGTTGAACTGGGAAGGGGGATCGTGATGGTGACATATTGGGAAACCATGAGTACCTATAAGCCTGAAGATGCAGTTAGAGACTGATAAAGTTAGCTGTATTTATCTTTAGAATTGACACTACAGGGAGATTTTTTGAAGGATTTTCAACAGTGAAATAACATGATCAAATTTTAATTTTAAAAAGGTCATTTTAATAATGAGACATATTACATGGATAGTATAGCCACTGTGACGAGGCCCATTGGTATGATTACTGTAGTAACCGAGACAAATATAAGAGTCAGGTAGGATAATGCCAATGTAGAAGACCAACCGTACTTTCTTTGAACCCAGAATCAGCACTTCATCAATCACTTATTTTTAATCTGTTTTTGGGAGTGAATCTCTATTATAGAAGTCTTATAGAAGAATCTCTATTATATTCTTCCATTCCTAGCACGTCATTTCTTAAGTCATCTAAAACTGTTGACTTTTTGTTTAAAGGAGCTATTTTTTTTTTCCTGATCCATTTAACCTGAATTAATACAGAACGCAATAATGTAAATTTTTAGGAAATTACAACAAAATAATTTTCTTTGAAGATACATTCTTACACTATTAAAAACGTTTGTAGTACTCTTCTGAGTAACTGCCCTATGCTTTTGCATTAGGCTTTGGAAGCAGCAGAAAGCTAACTTTTTAAAAATTATTATAAAAGGTATATCCTGATATCCCACTGTTATAATGAGACAACAACAAATGCTCAAGCATCAGAGTGCCAGTGGTATTTAAAATAATAATAGTTGTAAAGGAAATAATAAAAGGAAGTATATTTTATTGACCTCTCCCTGTGTTCCAAGCAATGTGCTAGCTTCCTTATGTACATTATCCTATCTATATATTTTTCACAAAAGTCCTTTTTTAAACAACTGCGTTATCATTTCACATACAAAATTTCTGAGTTTCAGTGAGTATAAGGAACATATCTAACATCACACAGTATTTAACATTGTAAGATAAGTCATGCCCAGAGCCAAGCTGATAGAAGGTAAGAGCATTTTAAGATTAATACTTAGTACATTTAAAAAATGATAGAGGCCTTTATTGACTTCAGAGCAGGTCTACACATTTTTTTTCTTGTCATACTGTACTGGCAATAACCAGACTGGCCCCATATCAAGTTTCCTCTTCCACCAAAGGACATGGACTATGGAGCCAAACTATTAGTATTCAAATTTCATCATCATCTCTTACTAGCTCTGTGATCTCAAGCAAGTTATTTAATTCCTTAGTGATTCTATTTCCTGTAAAATAAAGAGAATATTTATATCTCATTGGATTGTTAGGAGAGGCTTTAATGAGTTAAAAATCTGTACACTGCTTTTAAGAGTCTTAGGCAAACAGCAGGCTCTGTATAAGTGTTGCTATCACCTTGATTACTCCTGAAGAAATGCTATTACTCTTTAAAGGATGCATATAGAAAAAAATCATAAATATAAGATAATCCTTCAAAAAATTCCATTTCTAGACATGAGCGATTTTAATGCAAATGTACCATTGCACTTTTTAGTACTGGAGGTGATAGTCTGTTATTGAGTTAATAGTTGTATAACTTTAGATATGCCATTGTAAGGTTATTCATTCATGTCATCTAATTATTTTTAAAAGTTTTTAGGGAGAAAGATTTAATTTTCATTGTTCTTATGAGTTTTAAAAAATAGTAAGATTTGGCTGTGTTTGCAGTTCTAGTATCTGTCTAAGATGTTATCTCTGACCTTTTCTCTTATTTTAATCCTTTGCATTAGAATTAACTCCCTCTCTTGAATTGCTTTACTTTTAGTGCCCTGTGGTGGAATTTTAACTAAGCGCAAAGGGACTATTTTGTCTCCTGGATACCCTGAGCCTTATGACAACAATCTGAATTGCGTATGGAAGATCACAGTGCCAGAGGGAGCTGGCATTCAAGTAAGGAAATTTAAATTTTTCTCCTTTTCATTGTATGTTTGAAGTTAATCCTCTTCAGAGATGACAGGTTGCAGGTTACTTCTAAAGGTTTAGCCAGTGCTTTTCAGGGGCATGGTTGAACGTGAATAGAAAGATACTTACTAATTTTCCCACCTGCAAAAAACAGAAAACCAATTCAAGAAGACATAAGCAGTAAGAAAAAATATGTTGCTCTACATGACATGGAATCATGGGGTAAAGGTTGTTTATTTCAGAAGTTTAGTTGTGTGTCCTTGATCCAGGTTTTTTTCTCTCTCTCTTCTCTGCCATTTTAGCATGTTGACTTAGTTCTTAAGCTTCTTTTCTCATGATCTTGAGATGGCTACAGAAGCTCTAGACGTAACAGCTTTACACAGCAATGGCCAACAGCCAAAATGGAATGTTTCTATCTTACATACCTTTACAGTGGTTAAATTTTTTTTTTTTTAGAAATCCTTCCGGTAGACTTTACCTGCTGTACTATTGATCAAAATTGCAAGCAGATCCATTCCTACTGGCCAGTAGCAAAGATTTATTATGATTTGGCTCAAACAAATCAATATTAAGTACCTAGATTAAGTAAGGGGCTTGGCTTCCTCTGATGTGTACTGTCCTCATTTAGTTGAACAAAATCAGTTCTCTGTTAGCAAGGCACATGGATGCTTGTCTGTAATCAACATGATATAGCATATTATTGCAACTGGGGAAGAGAAATTTGACTTGTTACTCTGTTTTAGAAGGAGGTTGTTTCTGGATAATTTGATGGCATTTTACTCCTGAGTCTGTATATATTCCATGGAAGGTAATTATTCTTCACAAAATATTATATAATCTATATTTCATAAAAATAACTTGATTACTTCTCCAACTGAGTCATAAGGTTTTCCTCTGGAAACTTGAGATATCTATTAGCTATGGAAAACAGCCAAGAAATCATTCATTAAAACTGAAATTAATAATATAATTTTTAGTTAAAAAAATAACCTTTTTGAATTTATCTTTGTAATTTTTCAGAAAATTTTAAAAAAATCACTTGACAGGTGCTAAGAATAAAATAAGTCAATAAACCAATGTGAAGATATGAAATGTATTACAGTGTTTTAAAGGACATTAAAAAATGAAAAGACCTTAGATCTATGCTTTTATTCTTACTAGCTGTGCAACCATTTTATGGCCAACCTGTAAAATTCTGGGAAAACAAGTATATCCTATCTCATGACTGGTAGAACGAACAAAGGTTTTAGAATTGTCCATTTTCCAGATTGTATAGAAAATCTGAAAACAGGTGATAACTTTAGAACCTTCATAGAATATTTGCTATTTCATGTAGTTGTGAGTTTATGAAGGTTATCCTAGAGCTTCTAAATATTATCAACTTGTCCCTTTCTGTCTCAGCTTACAATAATAATAAAAAAGCAAACCCTAGCGTTTCCCCTCTAATCTCTTTTTTGTTTTGTTTTGTTTTGTTTTGTTTTGTTTTGTTGTTTTTGAGCCCTGCAATGTGGCTTTAGCATTCAGTGCTCTAAACGAGCCACTCATAGTAACTACTGAGGACCTATAGGTCAGTAAATGCATTGTTTTGCCCATTCTACTTATTCTGACAGCAGCATTCTAATCGCGTCCCTTCTCTTGTCACTCTTAAAACATGGTTTTCCTCCTTAGTTTTCACGGTACCAATACTCTCTTGGACTTTGTTTTATTTTTTATATCAGAAGCTCTTCATTCTCTATCTAGGAACATGGTCTTGTCTTTCTACTCACCACATCAGATACAGCGCTTAAGAGATTGTGTGGTGTTTGTTCATCTTAACTTACACCATTCTCTCTGCCATTTAATCTACTTCCATGTCTTTGGCTGATGATCCCCAGGACCTGCATCATAATAGACCATCAGAAAACATTTTTTTTTTTTTTTAATGAAGAACTGAATAAATATTAGGTCTCAGACCTAAATATCTAACCCAGACCTTTCACTTAAGTTGCATGTCTTATATCTTACTGCCCACGGGGCACGTTCAGCTAAATTTCTTGCTGAAATTTCAAATTCAACCTGTTCAAAATTGACCTCGTGATTTTTTCTCATTATTATGGAACTTCTCTAGTGTATTCTGTCTTGGAATGAATCCTTCATCCATTCAGTTGCAGAAGCCAGAAATCTTGATGATTTTTTTTTTTCTTCTCCTACTTGATACAGTGAAATATGTCAGTGTCAGGTCTGTCTTTCATAAATCAAATAAGTCTATTTCTCTCCATCCAAATTGTTACCGCTTAAGACTGGGTGATCGTCATCTTTCTCTCAGGTTCTTTTTTTCCCCCAATCTATTCCTCAGAGGGCAAAGAGAATAATCCCAAATTCAAAACCCAGTAATGCCACTTTTCTGCTTATAATACTTCAACTGTACCCTCTATCCTTAACTTCTTGACAAGTTGATTATGCCTTTGTGCTTTGTCCTCATTTCTTATCTCTTCTGTTTACACTATTTTAGTTTTTTATGAAAGCTCTCTTTTGCCTTTGGCCTTTGTGCATGTTTCTCCCTTTGCAAGCAACACTCTTCTTGAGTTTCCTTTATTTGGCTTATTCTTAGTCATCATTTCTGTCTCAACTTAAAACAGTTCCTGTGAAAGACTTTCCATAAACTTGAGAAAAGGTTAAGTCCCGTGCTGTATGTTCTCATAGGTCCCTGTAATTTCTTTATTATAACACCCATCACATTTTACTGTTACAGCTTACTTAATTATCCGTAAGCTCATGAGGGCCCTAAGTCTGCTCTGGCAGCTAGCACGCTCAGTAAATATTTTTGGAATGAACCAATGAATACCTCCCCAAGCAGTGGAGTTTTGGACTATTTCAAGGAGTTAAGGCAGCATGATGAACTAAGATCTCTGAAGACAAAGGACATTGTGTATCACTTGTCCTAGCCCAACACTGCTCAGAGTTGGACTCTTAATATTAATAACACTATAAAATCTTCCACTAAGGAAGCATTTTATTTAATGATCACACATTAGAAAACAGTATTTGAATTTAACAGAGCATTTATTTATCAGACTTACAGAGTGTGAGGTGTACTAGGTTTTTAATTTTAAATACTCTAAAGGACTGCCAAACTCTTTTCTTCTAATTAACCACTTATATGTATGGTAATTTTAGACATATTCCTAAATCATAGGAAATTATATAACCTATGCACAACATATGTAATATGTGATTTATATTTGAAATTTTACTAACTTTGCCTAAAAGCTACCTGAATACTATAGCAGGTTTAAAGCAATGCTTATTTTATTTTATTCAGTTAGGATGAATATCTGGGTGAATTAGGAATTATATGAATATTCATCAAATTCTCTCTGAGATGAAATGGGATAACCAGTGGTGGAAAGAAGAAACATTCAAATATGCTGAAAAAGGTCCAGATAATATAGAGTGATAGAGCTATCTTTAGAAATAGCTTCAATAAATGGAGTGATTTGTTATACTAGGTTTACATGAGAAGTTTGTAGGGACTAGTGTATTCATTTGCCTGTCTATTTTAGTAAAGTCTATTGATGGAGAATTCCAAAAGGGCTATAATAACAGAGTTATCAAGCAGAAGAACACTCTTTATGTGAATAACCTTGGGAAAACAACACTCGTTACTTAATTGTGTCAATTTGTAGAATGATCATCATGAGTTAATATAATCTAGCAAGCAAATTAAAATGAGATTTGAATGTCTATATGAGGAATATCTGGTTTTAGTGATTGGAAATTCATTACCTCATAAAGCTATCGTGTTGCCGTGATGGACAGCTCCATCGAATGCAAGATTTTTCTTAAGGCTGAATCAATAGCTGCTTTTTAAAAAATCTTTTACTTTGACTCATATTGGGTTTTTTGTCGTTGTGGATCCTCAGTCATTTAGTTGAGTCTCCCACACCTTCGGTGTTTATTATGCCAAACTACATT
Organism: Mustela nigripes; assembly: GCF_022355385.1. Lineage (NCBI taxonomy): Eukaryota > Metazoa > Chordata > Mammalia > Carnivora > Mustelidae > Mustela > Mustela nigripes. The sequence goes on along the minus strand of NC_081559.1, from coordinate 171,555,988 downwards.
CACAATGTGCCCAGACTCCAAGTGGCAAATTGTGTTAGTCTTCTGTGGCTGCAGCAAATTCCCATGCACTTGATGAGAGCTTAAAATAGCAGAAGTTTACATAAATAAGTAAATAAATAAATAAATCAGCAGAAGTTTATTCTTTCAGAATACTGGAAACTGGAAGTCCCAAAGCAGTTTTCCTGAGCAGCAACTGAGGTGCTGACAGGGCTATGCTTTGACCCTCCAATTTTCCCTCTGTCCAGGCTCTAGGGGAGACATGTCCTTGCCTCTTCTAACTTTTTGGTGGCTGGTGGCAGCCCTTGCTGTCTGACAGTACGACTCCATTTTTTAACCCGCATGTGGCCACCTTGCCTTCTTTTCTTCTGTCTGTGTCAAATCTCCTTTGACATCTATCTCATGATTGTATTTAGAGCCCTTCTGAATAATCCAGGATTATCTCCCTATCTCAAGATGTTTAGTTTAATTGCATCTGAAAGGCTTTTTATTTTTTATTTTTTTTTGTCTTCCTTGTAAGGCAATATATGTAGGCACCAGAGATGAGCGAACCTGATATTTTTGGAGCCAGTATTCAGTCTGCTATACATATGTATCCAGAATTAAACAAAATTTCTTCTTCTCATGAAGATAATAGGCTTTCTTACAGATGTTTCATTTTTGTTCTCATCACCCCTCTGATCTCCATAGCTCAGAAAAAAAAGATAAATTATTCTTCAGTCTTCCCTCTCACTTCGTTCCCTTATTCAGATTCTACAAAATCCAGTAATTTCCCCTGTAGCAACACCTGTGACATCTCTGTCCCCCTTTGTACTCCTGCTTCCAACCTACTTCAGTCTTTCATTGTTTCTCACACTGACTATTGCAGTGGACGCTGAAATCATCTTTTCACTTATATTTTTTTCATCCAATGCCGTGCAGTACTTAAAGCAGTTCAGATTTTGCTCCTCCTAAAACCTTCAGCGGACTACTCAGTCACATAATTACTGTGGTGGTGTTCAGTATTTATAGCCTCTTGGCCAATCTCTCTCACAACTAAGATATATTAAATCCTTTATCCACACTGGACACTATTCTCAGCTAAAATTAATTTAATTTTTACAACAATTCTATAAATTAGGTACCTTTACTACAATGATTTATAAGAGTAATTGAAGGCCTAGAGAGATTAACAGCTCTTCTAGGATTCCATGGTAGCCAGTGGAGGGAGCCAAGAAGCTGCAAATCCAAGCATCTTCACTCCACAGTCTCTTGTATTTATCCACTAAGCTGACTCTTTGGAACTTTTCTCTGCTTTTCCTAACTTTGCATGCTTATTTCCTCATATGTAAATACTTCCTCCTGTGGCTAATTGGATTACCAATGGTTCACTAAATCCACCTCATGGCTTGGCCCCTCTACATTTTTATAACTCAGAAATTTCTTTCAGTGGAAAACCACTCAATACGTTTAGCTTATCTCAAATGTCAACTCCTGCATGAATCCCTACTTTTTTTTTCTTTTCTTTTCCTTTTTTTTTTTAATAATCGTTTCTTCCTCTGAATTGTAGGAAAAGAAAATTCAGATATGAAGAGAGAACTGATCATTGTTTAAGGAGGTAGTGATAATATTACAATCATACAGCTTTAATTCCATTCTTCAACCTGCCTGGAACGTTGCCATTGGGCCTCATGCCTGTCACACAGGCAGGGTATCTGTTGCCATGTGGCACACACCCCTGGAAAAGAGGCACCAGCATTCACTTGACGGGAAGAATGATGATGGTCTATTTTGTGGATAAGAAATTTTTAATGAATATCATTGTTACAATTATTTAGTGAGTGAGTGCAGTGTTTACAATTATAACAGACTTTAGCTATACAAATTTATTTTAATAGAGTTAGTCCTTCCCTTCCTCCAAAACAGTAAGATATATACTCCAAAAAGGGAAAAAAAGATCACATCCACAGTTGTGGGGGTCCTGTGGGTTCTTGCAAACCTCAAGCTGTGCCAAGTGAAGGGCGATAAAGTAACACATGCCTCTTTCTTTAAATAAAATTTAATAGGAGAGAATTGTACTCCAGCATTTCCCTTATCAACTTTAGGGACCTTCACAGTAATTTAGTTATTATGACTCCATTCATAAAAATAATCTTTAGAAGATGTGCCCAAATGAGTTATTGAGTATAATTTTGGTCATCCATATTGAGACCTATTAAAAATGTGCATAGGGGATAATGTTAATTTTTTTAATGAAAGGAAATTGAGCAAAGATTAGGCAAATAAAGAAAAATAAAATACATCCAGTATAAGCCTAGTTAAACTGGCAAGAATCTAAAACTCCAAAATATAAGTTAACCAGTTGTTTAGGACATGCACTTGGATTCCTGGCACTAAGACATTAATTAACCCAAAGCTTTTATTTATTTATTTATTTTTAGATTTTATTTCTTTATTTACTTTGCATTTATAGAGACAGAAGAATGGGGGAAGGGGCAGAAGGGAAGGGAGAGAACAGGCAGACTCCCTAATGGGAGTCTAATGCTTCCATTAGACTGGGAGTCCCATTAGACTCCATTAGACTGCTGAATGCTGAATGGACACTGGCTCCATGTGGGGCTTCATCTCATGACCTTGAGATCATGACCTGAGCCAATATCAAGAGACAGATGCTTAAGCAACTTAGCCACCCAGACGCCCCCCAACCCATAGCCACAGAGAATGCTCTGAGATGGTGACAGACATCATCAGTGTTATACCCATAGTGAACACTACTAGGTGCCCCATCAGCTCTTCTCACCAAAGTCCGCTCCTGTAAACTAGTGCCGCAATGGCAGAGATCAGTTCTGTTAAAATCCTTCTGTGAAGGGCCACAGTGACATGGTCCCAGCTCAGAGTTCGCTCTTCTAATGTGGTGGGGACGACGGAAATATTAGTATCTTGTTAGAAATATGTTTTCTTATCAGAAAGTATTATTTCGCAGGTGCAAGTTGTGAGCTTTGCTACAGAACATAATTGGGATTCTCTGGACTTCTATGATGGGGGAGACAACAATGCTCCACGACTGGGAAGTTATTCAGGTAAACAGAAGAGCTGAGCTTAATTAAAATAGAGATATAATTAGGAATATAAAAATCTCTCTCTCTTTTTAAAAGAGCTCCTAGAACTCTGATTTGGCCATTTAAATTGCTTGTTATAAACTATACACAGGGAGCTAAATTACAAGGTGAGAAGTTTGAAAGGCATTAAAAGTAATGACATTGAAATTGCTGTTTAAAACCTTATTATATTCTTACTATATTTACGTAATTATTTACTGATGCCTTTATAGTAATATTTTCAGCTGAGCTGTGGTTCAAGAATAATATGTGTGCCCTTAAATAGTTAAAATTTAGACAGTGCTTGGTAATTATGCTCTATCTACTCAATAGAATGTTACCCAACCATTAAAATAATTTTAGAGACTGTGTAACAACATGGTAAATGTTACAGGGTACTGTTGAGTGAGAATAAAGAGAATATAAAATTATGTCCATGAAATTAATAAACTTCTATAAAGTTACTATATACCCAGGTACCAAGACCACAAGGCTTTTAAATTTGTTAAGGTTTTTAAAGGTAATTTATGCAATAATCTAACAGCTTTTTCCAATGTATGAAAAGTGAAGTCAAATCTTACTCTAATTTTTACTTTATTATACTTTTTAACTATAGACAGAGGAACATAGCTTAACCACCAACTTCTTATTTTCAGATGTACTTGAATCAGTGTGAATGGTTTTAAGTTTTTAATAGATTTTAAAATAGAGTATGATACCCAGTTTTTCAGCGTCACCATGGAGAAAAGGAAAGAAGAAATACCTGGAGTAGGAGTGACTTGGTTTAGTTATAGAAAGTATTTTAGATATAGATTAACGTAGAAGTCTTTCTTGGAAGAAATCTCTTAACATTTTGAATATACATTTGTGTAGAATAAATTGGAGGTATACTTTCTTTCTTTCTTTTAAGATTTTATTTATTATTTACTTGACAGAGATCACAAGTAGGCAGAGAGGCAGGCAGAGAGAGAGGAAGGGAAGCAGTCTCAGTGCCGAGCAGAGAGCCCGATGCTGGGCTCAATCTTAGGACCCTGAGATCATGACCTGAACTGAAGACAGAGGCTTTATTTAACCCACTAAGCCACCCAGGTGTATCTACTTTCTTAGTAACGAATACAACAATGACGATAATAAAAGTGACAACAACTATTGATTTACCAAGTGCTAGCTCTATGTGAGGCTTGTCATCCATTTCCTCGTTTGCTCTTTCTAGCAGTTCTGGTTCGTGATTGAAGCCTGGAGAGATTAAGTTGCCTGAGTTTGTACAGCTAATGTTAGAATAAGACTGGAACCTAGCTGGTGTGGCTCCAGAGCCAAAGCTCTCAATCGCTAAGATTCTCTAGGAGGCTAAGGGCAGGTCAAGTTTACCTCTATCTTCAGTGATTCAGTAAGGATACTATGGCCAGATAACAGGTTGAAAACTAAAACAAAGCAATTATATGTTCTATAATGAATTAGTCCTGACTTCTTTTATAGAAGGATCAGTGAGTGGTTAAGGTCCACAGGGTTGTACAAAGTATAAAGTAACTGTTACAGAAAAATTTTGCAATGCTATCAAATAATATGCTATCTTAAAACAATTTAAAAAAAACCATAGAATTGACACATTTTTATGCTGGTCATTTGAAACTGCTTGAGTTGTAATCTTAAGGATCTTGAATTATTACTCAATGTCAAATAGTCAGGAAGTAATTGGTTCAAGCAGATATTTTATGTTTTCAACTCAGTAATCAAACAAAGTCAAGTTGATTTCCTTTAGAAATTCAGAAGTACATCATTATAATGTATTTGCTGGGAGACATGGCTAACACTAGTTTATAATTGGGATTTTTCAAACACTACTTACCAGCTTTGCTGTCAGAATATAAGATACATCAAGGTACTTTAAATACATAGAAGTAAGTACATAAAAGTAAGTAAGTAACTACATAGAAAAGCATACATAACATAAAATGCATATATAATATATTTGTGTGTTTTATATATATATATGTAAAATAAAAAGGACAATAAATAAATACATCCTCTGAATCCACACATAATCTTAAGTTACTATTCTATAAAAATCACCTGCAATCTTTAAAATTAAGTTTCCCGTTAGTTCATGCATGGAAAATTGAAATCCACATGAAATTAAAAACATTTATTTTAGGTGAACTGTAAAATTTACTGCTTTAACCAGCTCTTTGTTCTGCCTATTTTTAGGGAGCGCTCTAGAGTGATCCCGAAGTGATCCAAAGACTATCTCTTAGGAGATAGTCACAAACAATAAAATGAAAAAGAAATGTGGAAGATATATTTTTATCAAAAAATTTCTGAAAGAACATTTAACCAATACGTAATTTCAGCGATAATCTATTGGCTGATTAGTAGTTAACTGATTTAGTTTTATTGTAATCTTTATTATGTGATCATTGACCTGCCTTTTCAATTATCATTTCAGGAACAACAATACCCCATCTGTTGAATAGTACATCTAATAATCTATATCTAAATTTTCAATCAGACATCAGTGTTTCTGCTGCAGGATTTCACCTTGAATACACAGGTAAATATAATATCATGTGTTCCTCAAGAAATTTAAGAACAAGTTTACATTCATTGTTAAATACTAATTTCTTGAATATAGAAACTAATAGACTTTGTCAGAAGAGAATATCGTTTTATTTTTAAAGATTTTGATGTTCCTCTCCAATTCATTCTATATAAAGTTTTATTTTCAACAGAATTTATAACTATTTTCTTTTCTTTTTTCCTTTAAGAACACTGAAAATGAGATCTACCCTCATAATTTTAACACACAATACAGTAGTGTTACTGTTGGCACAATGTTGTGCAGCAGATCTCTAGAACTTACTTATTTTGCATAATTGAAACTTCATACCTGTTGAACAGAAACTTCCCATTTCCCAAGATTTGGCACCCATCATTCTACTTTCTAGTTCTAAGAATTTGACTATTTTTATGTATTTATTTCTTTACTTTTATTATTATTATTATTATTATTTTTTTTTGATCTGGCTATTTTAGATACTTCACATAAATGTTGTCATGTAGTATTTGTCCTTCTTTGTCTGGCTTATTTCACTTAGTACAATGTGTACTAGGTTCATTCATGTTGTGGCCTTTGGCAGGACGTCCTTTTCTTTTTTTAAGACAATGGTATTACTTTGCATGTATATACAATCTTTTTATTCATTTATCTTTTAATGGGCGTTTCAGCTGTTGGCTATTGTGAATGATGCCGCAATGGAAATAGGAGGACCGATGTCTCTGAGATTATTTCAAATATTTTGTAAATATATTCAGATGGGATTGCTAGATCATATAATAGATGTACTTTTAATTTCTTTGAGAAACCTCTGTACTGTTTTCCATAGTGCTTTCACCAATTTACATTCCCATGAACATCGTATCCAGTTTTTCTGTATCCTCACCAATACATATTTTTTTTTCTTTTTTCTCTAAGATGTATTTATTTCTTTAAGAGAGGTGGAGAGAATGCATTAGGGTAGGGGAGTGAGGAGGGGAAGGAGAGAATCTCAAGCTGCCTCCATGCTGAGTATGCAGCCCAACATGGGGCTTGAGACCATGACCTGAGCCCAGATCAACAGTTGGTCATTTAACCAACTGAGCCACCCAAGCACTCCAACATGTAATTTTTTTAAACAAATAACAACATTTTATAGTTCTCAAAAGGAGACATAGCCTAACGTAAAACTCCAGGTTTTTTTTTTTTTTTTTTAAGATTTTATTTATCTGACAGAGAGAGACACAACAAGAGAGGGAATACAAGCAGGGGGTAGTGGGAGAGGGAGAGAAGGCATTCCACCAAGCAGGGAGCCTGATGTGGAGCTTGACTCTAGGACCCTGGGATCATGACCCTAACTGAAGGCAGATGCTTAATGACTGAGCCACCCAGGTGCCCTAAAACTCCAGTTTTGAGTATTTATGCACTGGATAACATAGCACCAACATTCTTAAAGCAGATCATCAAGAAATATAAGGAGAAATAAACAGAAATGCATTATGAAATTGACCAAAATTGACCCAGTACAGAAATTCTACATAGAGCAATAATCATAGGAGTAATATAGAAAATAATTGTTTAAAAGTACCCGACAACACACACACACACACACACACACACACACACACACACACACAAAATACCAGGTCCAAATGACTTCACATAGAAATTTGCCAACCTTTAAGGACCAGGTAATCCCAATGCTGTTTTAATTATTCTGTCCTCTGTGGTATATCATAGGTTCTCATAATACATTAGAAAACTACAAGCCAAACTCTATGAATATAGTGCAAACATCCTATTTTTTCATTTCATTGAAATTTAATTCACACATAACATTGTGGTGTTCTCGAACTTATGCAATGTGTTGATTTGATTTGATATATATATTTACTGCAAAATGATTACACAATATGGATAGTTAATACCTCCATAGCTCGCATAATTACCTTCTTTTTCTTTGTTCTTTTGTTTGTGTGTGTGTCTGTGTGTGTGAATACTTAAAATCTAGTCTCTTAGCAACTTGCAAGCTTATGCCACAATATTGCAAACCATTGTCACCATGCTATATATTGGATCCCCAGAATTTATTCATTTTATAACTAGAATTTTATATACTCTGACTCATGTCACCCCATTTTTTCCACCACTCATCTCCTAGCAACCATCTTTCTGCTCTTTGTTTCTAAGATTCAAGATGAATGAGTCTTTTTTAGATTCCACACACAAATGAGATATTTGTTTTCTCTGTCTGACTTATTCACTTAGCACAATGCTCTTAAGGTCCATGCATGATGTTGCAAATAGCAGGATTTCCTACTTTTTCATGACTGAATAATTAATTTTATATTTATATACCACACTTATTTATCCATTCATTATAGATGGATATGTAGGTTGTTTCCATATCTTGACTATTGTGAGTAATGCCACAATGAACATGGGAGTACAGATATATCCTTGAGATCCTCATTTTATTTCTTTTGGATGTATACCCAGAAATAGAATTGTTGCATTATATGATATTTATATTATTAATTTTTTGAAGAACCTCCATACTCTTACCCATACTGGCTGGACCAATTTTTGTATCCACCAGCAGTGAACAGGGGTACCTTTCCACCACATCCTCAGCAATATTTGTTATCTCTTGTTTTTTGAAGACAGTCATTCTAACAGGAGTAAGGTGACATCTCATTGGGCTTTTGATTTACATTTCCTTGGTGGTTAGTGATATTAAGCATCATTTTGTGAACCTATTGGTAATTTATATTTCTTCTTTGGAAAAAATTATCTATTCACATTCTTTGCCCATTTTTTAATCAGATTGATTTTTGTGTTTTTTTTTTGTTTGTTTGTTGATTTTGTTGTTGTCTTGTTTTGCTATTGAGTTACATGAGTTTCTTACATATTTTGGATATTAATCCCTTATTAGATACATAATTTGCAAATATTTCCCCCATTCTGTAAGTTGCATTTTTATTATTTCTTTTGCTGGGCAGAAGATTTTTTTTTTTTAAAAAGGATTTATTTATTTTATCTTAGAAGGACAGTAGGAGCAGGGGTAGGGAGGGGCCGAGGGGAGGAAGAGAGACTCTCAATAGACTCTGCACTAAGTGCAGAGCCCAACACAGTGCTTCAACTCATGACCCTGAGATCATGACTGGAGCTGAAACTGAGAGTTGGACGCTTAACCCATTGTGCCATCTGGGAGCCCCAGAAAATTTATTGCTTTAATTTAATGTAGTTCCACTTATTTAGTTTGTATTTGTTGCTTGTCCTTTTGGTGTCATATCCAAAAAAGATTCAATGCCAAAGCCAATGTCAAGGAGCTTTTTCCCTCTCTTCTCTTCGTGCTTTTATCACACTGGGTTTTATTACAATTCTGAATAATTTTTGTGAGTAGTGTAAGATAGGGGTCCAATTTCATTCTTTTGCATATGGGGATTGTGCATCCCCATTTATGGGGATGAGACTATACATTCCCCTTGAGTATTCTTGGCTTCTTTGTCAAACCTTAGTTGGCTGTATATGTGAGGGTTTATTTCTGGGCTCTCAATTCTGTTACATTGGTGTCTGTGTCCATTTTTATGCCAGTACAAGACTGTTTGATTATTATAGGTTTGTAATAGTTTGAAATCAGAAAGAATGATGCCTCTAGCTCTGTTCTTCTTTCTCAGGATTGCTTTGGGTATTCAGGGTCTTTGCATTTCCATGAATTTCTGTCTATGAAATCATGCCATTGGAATTTGACATGAATTCTATTGAATCTATAGGTGGCTTAAATTTGGTTAAATTTGTTCCCAAATTTTACTGTTGTTACTTTTTATGCTATTGTAAATGGTATTATTTTCTTTCTTTTTTAGATATTGTTTTTAGTGTATAAAAACACAACTAATTTCTGAATGTTGATTTTTTATCCTGCAACTTTCTTGAATTGTTCATTAGTTGTAATAGTTTTTGGTAGAGTCTCCAGGATTTTGTATATATAAGATTTCATCATTTTCCACTATAGATAATTTTACTTAATATATTTGGGTGGTGCTCTAGTGTTAGCTACATATGTGTGTGTGTGTGTATACACACACATATATATATATACACACACACATATATATATAGTTTTATTTATTTATTTATTTATTTTAGAGAGAGAGATTGAGAGAGAGCAAATGAGTGGAGGGTGGGAAAGAGCGAGAGAATGAGAAAGAATCTCAAGCAAACTCTGTGCTGAGTGAAGCCCAAGACGAGACTTAGTCTCATAACCTGAGACAAAATCAAGAGTCATATATTAACTGACTGAACCACCCAGGCATCCCTATCTGCGTATGTACTTATGGCAGAGCTCTTAAGCTTGTATTCCTTCTCTTAATCATCTAGAGCCAGGCCCTGTATGAACAACTATCTTCTGCTTTTCCAAGGGTGGTGCTAAATGCTCAGGTCTGTTGTCCCTTCCAGGTCCACAAATTTGGTCCAACTTTCTACACATTCTCACCAGCTGCCTAGAAAAGCTTTGCTCTTGTTGTTGTTGAAAGCATACCCAGGACATCAGCCATTGCATAATGGGGTATTTAGAAGAGGTACCAAGACACTGCAGATGCCTATGGTCCAGCTGGGGGAATCAACAGGTGGTGTCCATCCCACTGGTTCATGAGCAGGCCTCCTGATGGATATAATTAGTAGAATCTACATTCTTTTCATCTGTTCCTTTTTGAGTTCTGGCTTCTTTTTTCCCAGATTCTCATCAGGCTTAGTTTTTCAGGTCATAACTCAATGTGGAAGAGGCAAGAGAAAGTTGGGCCTCTTTCCTCTCTGGTAGCAACCTACACAGCTGGGAAGGTCAAGCACTCACTCACACATTGCCACTTTCTACAACAAGAAAGTTGTAGAAATCATGGGTCAATCAGGGATCTCTTAGCACTGAGTTCTGTTATCTCGGGAGTGATGCAGGTAAAGTCAATTTTCTTCCTTTTACCCTCAGAAGTGTGTCCAATTTTGATTTTTTGTTGTTGTTGTCCCAATGGTGTTTTGTACTTCTACTAGACTCCTTGACTCCCATAAATGGTCTTTCATTCACGGGTGATTGTGTAAGTCAGTGTTCTCCAGAAGCTCCTAAACTGTGGCTCAGAGTAGCTGGAGTAAGTTCAAAGGGCATTTTCAGAGTTCACAGCCAGGACCAAATTCTATACTCTTATTACCTGGTACACTGGTAGGCGAGACTTCTCCTGGATTCCTCAGTGTTGTTTTTGATGACAAGAAGCAAAGACAAATGGGTTTGTTGCCAAATTCTCAGGTCTATGGAACTGTTTCTGACTCCGCCACCTAGGGGCTGGTCTGTCTTTTCCAAATGGCTCTTCTCATTCTTGTACTGCACTGGGATTTCACCATATCCTACCTGGATCTCAAATCTCCCAAAAGGCATGTTGTCCATGGATGGCTGCTATGTTGTTAGGGACATCTTATTCAGCCATCTTGTGGATGGCATTTTCTTTTTTTGACAGTAGCCGTCCGAATAGATATGAAGTGATATCTCATCATGGTTTTTATTTGCTTGCATTTTCTTAATGACTAGAGTGTTGATCATCTTTTCATACCCTACTGGTCATTTGTATGTCATCTTTGGAGAAATGTCTATTTAAGTCCTTTGCCCATTTTAAAAATCAGATTATTTATTTATTTTTGTTATTAAATTGTAGGAGTTCCTTATATATTTTGAGTACTAACCTAATATTAGACGTATGGTTTGCACATATTTTATCCCATTCTTTTTTTTTTCTTTCTTTTAAATTTAGTTTTATTTTTTCAGTGTTCCAAGATTTATTGTTTATGCATCATACCCAGTGCTCCAAATAATACATGTCCTCCTGAGTCCACACCACCAGGCTCACCTGACCCCTATCCTCCTCCCTGCCAAAACCCTGTTTGTTTCTCAGAGTCCACAGTTTCTCATGCTTCGTCTCCCTCTCCAGTTTCCCCCAATTCACTTCTCCTTTCATTCTTCTAATGTTCTCTATGTTATTCCTTTATGTGCCACAAGTAAGCTAAACTATATGATAATTGACTGTCTCTGTTTGACTCATTTCACTCAGCATAATCTCCTTTAGTCCCATCCATGTTGATACAGAAGTTGGGTATTCATCTTTTCTGATGTAGGCATAATACTCCATTGTATATATGGACCATATCTTCTTTATCCATTTGTCTATTGAAGGGCATTTTGACTCTTCCCCTAGTTTGGCGACAGTGGCAATTGATGGTGTGAACACTGGGGAACAGTTGGTCCTTCTTTACACTGCATCTGTATGTTTAGGGTAAATACCCAGTAGTACAATGACAGGGTCACAGGGTAGCTTTATTTTTAATTTCTTAAGAATTCTCCACACTGTTTTCCAAAGTGACTGCTCTAACTAGCATTCCCCCCAACAGTGTAAGAGGGTTCCCCTTTCTCCACATCCTCTCCAATACTTGTTTATTGTCTTGTTGATTCTGGCCATTCTAAGTGGTGTAAGGTGTATCTTAATCTTAATTATCTCCCTGATGGCTATTGATGATGAACATCTTTTCATGTGTCTGTTAGTCATTTGTATGTCTTCTTTCGAGAAGTGTCTGTTTATGTCTTCTGCCCATTTTTTGATGTGATTATCTGTTTTGTGTGTGTTGAATTTGAGGAGTTCTTTATAGATATTGGATATCAGCCCTTTGTCTGTAGTGTTCTTTGTGAATATCTTCTCCTGTTCCGTGGGTTGCCTCTTTGTTTTGTTGACTGTTTCCTTTGCTGTGCAGAAGCTTTTGATCTTGATGAAGTCCCAAAAGTTCATTCTCACTTTTGTTTCCTTTGCCTTTGGAGACATGTCTTAAAAGAAGTTGCTGTGGCTAATGTTGAAGAGGTTACTGCCCATGTTCTCCTCTAGGTTTTTGATAGATTCCTGCCTCATATTGAGCTCCATTTCAAGTTTATCTTTGTGTATGGTGTAAGAGAATGGTCGAGTTTCATTCTTCTATGTACATAGCTGTCCAATTTTCCCCGCACCATTTATTGAAGAGACTGTTTGTTTGTTTGTTTGTTTCCACCATATGTTTTTTCCTGCTTCATTGAAGATTAGTTGACCATATTGTTGAGAGTCCATATCTGGGCTCTGAAACTTTTCCAATGGTATATGTGTCTGTTTTTGTGCCAGTACGATGCTGTCTTGGTGATCATAGCTTTGAAGTAAAGCTTGAAATCAGGCAATGTGATGCCCCCAGATTTGTTTTTCTTTTTCAACATTTCCTTGGCAATTTGGGATCTCTTCTGTTTCCATACAAATTTTAGGATTGTTTGTTCCAGCTCTTTGAAAAATGCCAGTGGAATTTTAATCGGGATGGCATTGAAAGTATAGATTACTCTGGGCAGTATAAACGTTTTAATGATGTTTATATTTCTGATCCATGAGCATGGAATGGTCTTCCATCTTTTTATGTCTTCTTCAGTTTCTTTCAGGAGTGTTCTGTAGTTCTTCGAGTACTGATCCTTTACCTCTTTGGTTAGGTTTATTCCCAGGTATCTTATGGTTCTTGGTGCTATAGTAAATGGAATCAGTTCTCTCATTTCCCTTTCTATATTTTCATTGTTAGTGTATAAGAAAGCAACTGATTTCCGTGCATTGGTTTTGTATCCTACCATGTTACTGAATTGCTGTATGAGTTCTAGCAGTTTGGGGTTGGAGTCTTTTGGGTTTTCCATATAAAGAATCATGTCATCTGTGAAGAGAGAGAGTTTGACTTCTTCATTGCCAATTTGGATACCTTTTATTTCTCTTTGTTGTCTGATTGCTGTTGCTAGGACTTCTAATACTATGTTGAACAAGAGTGGTGAGAGTGGGCATCTTTGTCGTGTTCCTGATCTCAACGGGAAGGCTGTAAGCTTTTCCCATTGAGGATGATATTCACTGTGGGTTTTTCATAGATAGATTTTATGAAGCTGAGGAATTCCCTCTATCCCTATGCTCTGAAGCGTTTTAATCCGGAACGGATGCTCTATCTTGTCAAATGCTTTCTACATCATTTGAGAGGACCATGTGGTTCTTCTCTCTTCTCTTATTGATTTTTTCTATCACATTGATTGATTTGCGAATGTTGAACCACTCTTGCATCCCAGGGATAAATCCCACCTGGTCATGGTGGATAATCTTTTTAATGCACTGTTACGTCCTATTAGCAAGGATCTTGTTGAGAATCTTGGTATCCATATTCATCAGTGATATTGATCTGAAATCCTCCTTTTTGATAGGATCTTTGCCTGGTTTGGGGATTAGAGAAATGCTGGCTTCATAAAAAGAGTCTGGAAGTTTTCCTTCTGTTTTTATTTTTTGAAACAGCTTCAGGAAGATAGGTATTATTTCTTACTTGAATGTTTGGTAGAATTCTCCAAGGAATCCGTCAGGTCCTGAGCTTTTGTTTTTTGGGAGGTTTTTGATTACTGCTTCAGTCTCGTTACTAGAGATTGGTCTATTCAGATTGTCAGTTTCTTCCTGATTCAGTTTTGGAAGTTTATAGATTTCCAGGAATGCATCCATTTCTTCTAGGTTGCTTAACTTATTGGCATATAACTGTTGATAATAATTTCTGATGATTGTTTCTATTTCCTTGGTGTTAGTCATGATCTCCCCCTTTTCATTCATAATTTTATTAATTTGAGTCCTCTCTTTTTTCTTTTGGATTAGTTTGGCCAGTGGTTTATTGATCTTGTGGATTCTTTAAAAAAAAAAAACAGCCTCTAGTTTCGTTGATGTGTTCTATTGTATCTCTAGTTTCTATCTCATTGATCTTTGCTCTAATCTTGATTATTTCCCTTCTTGTGCATGGGGCTGGCTTAATTTGTTGTTGATTTAGCAATTCTTTCAGGTGTAAAAAGAGCTGGTGAATTCTTGATTTTTCAGTTTGTTTGAGGGAGGCTTGGATGTCTATGTAATTCCCCCTTAGGACTGCTTTTGCTGTATCCCTTAGGTTTTGGACTGATGTGTCTTCATTCTCATTGGTTTCCATGAATTGTTTAAGTTCTTCTTTGATTTCCAGGTTGACCCAAACATTCTTAAGCAGGATGTTTTTTAGCTTCCAAGTGTTTGAATTCCTTCCAAACTTTTTCTTGTGGTTGAGTTCCAGTTTCAAAGCACTGTGGCCTGAGAATATTCAGAGAATAATCTCAATCTTTTGGTATCAGTTGAGCCCTGATTTGTGACCCAGTGTGTAGTCTATTCTGGAGAAAGTTTCATGTGCAATCAAGAAGAATGAGTATTCTGTTGTTTTAGGGTGGAATGTTCTGTATATATCTGTGAGGTCCATCTGGTCCAATGTGTCATTCAATGCTCTTGTTTCTTTATTGATTTTCCACTTGTATTATCTGTCTGTTACTGAGAGTGGTATGTTAAGATCACCTATAATGTATTCATATCGATATGACTCCTTATCTTGATTAACAGTTGGTTTATGTAGTTGACTGCTCCTGTATTGGGGCATAAATATTTACAATTGTTAGATCTTCTTGCTGGATAGACCCTTTAAGAATGATGTAGTGTCCTTCTTTATCTTTGACTACAGTCTTTAGTTTAAAATCTAATTTATCTGATATAAGAATCGCTAGCCCAGCTTTCTTTTGAGGCCCATTAGCATGAAAAATGCTTCTCCATTCCTTCACTTTCAGTCTGGATGTATCTTTAGGTTCCAAATGGGTCTCTTTTAGACAGCATATGGATGGGTACTGTTGTTTTATCCAATTTGCAACCCTTTGCCATTTTATGGGAGCGTTTAGGCCATTCATGTTGAGAGTGATTATTGAAAGGTATGTTTTTATTGACATCATGTTGCCTGTGAAGTCCTTGTTTTTATACATTTTCTCTATAAATTTCTGTTCTGTGTTACTCCTGGGTTCTTTCTTCTTTTATAGAACTCCCCTTAATATTTCTTGTAGTGCCGGCTTGGTGGTCATATACTCTTTTAAACCTTGCCAGTCTTGGAAGCTCTTTTTCTCTCCATCCATTTTGAATGTCACCTTTGCTGGGTAAAGTATTCTTGGCTACATATTCTTCTCATTTAGTGCTCTGCATATGTCTTGCCAGCCATTTCTGGCTTGCTATATTTCTGTGGACAGGTCTGACATTATTCTGATGGACCTTCTTCCTCTGTACGTAAGGAATCTTTTCCCCCTAGCTTCCCTCAGAAGCTCTTGTAAATCATTATTCATCAGTCTCACAATCAAGTGCCTCGAGGTCTTTCTAAACTTGTTGATCTTGGGAAATGTTCTTTCTGCCTCTAGGACATGATTACCCAGATTGGGAAAATTTTCATCCAGAATTTGGTCAACTATATCTTCTAGTCTTCTCTCTTTCTCCACCCCTTCAGGGATCCCATTAATTCTGACTTCCGAACGTTTCATGGCATCATTTATTTCCCTAATTCTGTTTTCATAGCTTCTAAGTTATTTCTTCAATGCCTCCTTCTGATCCTTTTTCTCTATCAGTTTGTCCTCTAGATCACTAATTCTATCTTCTTCCTCAGTTACCCTAGCTGTTAGAATATTTAGATTAGATTGGATCTCATTGATAACATTTTTAACTTTTTCCCAGGCACCTTTCACTTCTGTCCTTAGAGATTCTGTTATCCTAATGGTTTTCTCTAACCTCACCATTGCTTGGATAATTCGTTACCCTGAATTCGTTACCCTGAATTCCCTTTCCAACATACTGTTTATATCCAATATATCCAATATAAACAGTATATCCATATCCAGTATATCATACTGTCCCCTATCCAATAGTTCTTTGGAGAGGGCACAATCTCTGAATTTTTCCTCTGTTGAGTGTTCCTCCTTCTAGTCATTTTGGTGAGAGGTGCTTGAGGGGATGTATTAGCTGAATATATCAACCATGATCCAGGCAAGGTGCACCCTGGAAGACTTTGGAGCTATTGGAAGTCACGACCAAAAAGAAAGAAAAAAGGAAAAAAGAGAGAGAGAGAAGGGAAGACCCAGCCAGAATAAGCCCCCAAAGTAAGATGTATAAGGTATACAATAAAAATGGAAAAAAAAAAGACTGACAAAAGTAAATGACAAGAACAATAAACCCAGCCAAAATGAACCCTAAGGACAAAATTTATATAATATCATAACAAAAATAAATACACAGAAACACTGACAGCAGAAAAAGATGGGAGGGTGGTTATAAACCCTTGATGTGGGCAAGGAAGGTTATTTTGGTTCTTCCTGGGTGTATCTTGGTATCTTTGTTAAAGGACTCAACTTTCCAGAGATAAAGGGAGAATAACACTGGTTTATATGTAGGGGTAGTATTGATTAGGGAAAGAGAATTACCTTGAAGTTTATATCTATCTATATGTGTGTTAAAAAAAAGATAGAAAAGAAGAAAAAAACAGGTATATGTATGAAAAAAGTTCAAGTTAAAAGATTATTATAGAATATGCTGTATTAGACAGAGAGAGATCACAAGTAGGCAGAGAGGCAGGCAGAGAGAGAGAGGAGGAAACAGGCTCCCTGCTGAGCAGAGAGCCCGATGTGGGACTCGATCCCAGGACCCTGAGATCATGACCTGAGCCGAAGGCAGCGGCTTAACCCACTGAGCCACCCAGGCGCCCCTAGAATATGCTGTATTAAATCTCTAATGGTAAGTAGATTAAAAAAATTAAAAAGAACAACAATAGTGAGAACAAATCAAAAATAAAGTTTTATCTATGAAATATAAAGGTTTTAGGGCAATACGAAGGGCTTATTATATTGTTTTCTCTTGATGTTGAAATTTTACAGTTTTATGGGGACCCTGAGGTGGTTGTCCTCTTGTTCTTTTGCCTGGCTTTCTTGGGGAGGGGCACCTGCCTCATTGTTTTTCAGTCAGTCTTGCTTGGGTTGAGTCCTCCTGCCCCTATGAAGGGGCTGGGCTCTGTGGAAACCAGTTTTTCAGGCTTTTGTTCTCTGGAGGTTTTAGTTATTTGGTGGCTTTTTGTTGCTTTTGGAAAGCAAACTGCACCCATACCTCTGCCTCAGAGAGAAGCCTCAGTCTTCTTTCCTCTGGGTGGTCCAGAATACACAGACTCCCCCTCTGCAAACTCTATTGAACTGTGCGATGTCCCACAGGCAGTACATGCCCCCCAGCCACTGTCTCAAGGGTTGCCAGAAGTGCCCACTTGTCTTTGCATCCCTGTGCCACTAAAACTGTGAGTGATATTGGTCCAGGGAGCCTATTTCTGGTGGTTGCCTTTGCCTGGACTGCAGTCTGGGGTCCAGACCTCACGTTTGCTCAGGTCACAGCCAAACCACCCCAACTAGAGATCTTGCTGAGTTCCTTCAGGCATGGGCTGGGAGTGTCCAAACCCCGGGCAGGTCCTAGAGACCACCAGCTAGCATCCACGCAGGGCTCTTTCAGGCTCAGGTGAGGAGTACGGTTCAGACCCTGGTCATGCAGTGAGCACAGAGTGCAAAAGGCTGTGGTTCCAGAGAACACCCACCAGACTTCCCTCATTGGTGGAGGACGGTGAGAATGTGCTCAGCCCAGCAGTGGTGCAAGCTTTGCAACCCAGGGGCTCAGGGACCAGAAATTGGAGGCTCTGCCACACTACCTCTGGTATAGGTTGTTGCTGAGTCACTGGGTGGTTGCTGGGTGGTGGCTGTCCTGGGTCCATGGGCTTAGGCCTGGACCCTGACTGCCCAATTCCACCAGTTGCCCCTTAAGATCTTTTACTCTTCTTGAGTGCTTTTAACCAGACTCCAAGTTAATGCTGGTCCCCAATCACAGGGTACTTTCATATTGGTATATTACTTTCCAATGGGTAACTTCTGGTGGCTCCCTCCCCCTTCTGTTTATCCTCTGATAACAGTCCCAGCATTCCCCCTTTGCTTTACCTCTCCACTGATGTCTTCTATCCCTGAAGAGGTTTAGAAGTGTATAATCCTACATCTTAGGCTGATTTCATGGGTGTTCAGAGTGTTCTGGTAGATATTTCACTCAGTTTAAAAAACCGGTTGAAACAGGGTCTCCTACTTCTCTGCCATCTCACTCTTCCTCTCCCATTCTTTAGGTTACTTTTTGCTCTGTTGATCATTTCCTTTGCTGTTCAGAAGTCTTTTATTTTAATGTTGCTCCACCCGTCTATTTTTGCTTTTGTTGCCTCTGTTTTTTTGTCATGTCCAAGAAAACGTTACCAAGACCAGGGTCATGACACTTTCCCTTATGATTTCTTCTAGGAATTTTACATTTTCAATCTTATCTTTAAGTCTTTAATCCACTTTGAGTTAATTTATGTATATGATGTAAGATAAGGGTCTATTTTTATTCTTTTGTTTGTGGACATCAGTTTTCCCAATATCATATGTTGAAGAGATTATTCTCTCTCCCTTGTGTATTTTGGCACTCTTGACAAAGATAAATTGATGTGAGTTTATCAACTGGATCTCTAGATTCTCATTCTATTCATTCATCTGTATGTCTATATACCATTACGTTATAATTATTGTAGTTTTATAATATATTTTGATATTGGGAAGTGTGATGTCTCCAGTTTTGATCTTCACTCTCAAGATTCCTTTGGCTACTTTGGGTCTTCTGTGGTTCCATATAAATTTTAGGATTATTTATTTATCTAATTCAATAAAAAATGCCATGGGGATTTTGGTAGTGGTTGCATTGAATCTATAGATAACTTTTGGTATTCTGGACATTTTGACAAATTTGTCTTCCAATCCATGAGCATGGAATATCTTTCTATTTATTTGTGTCTTTTTAAATTTCTTCCATCAATGTGTTATAATTTTCTGAATGTAAGTCTTCATTTCCTTGGTTAACTTTATTCCTTAATATTTTATTCTTTTTGATGCTACTGTAAATAGGATTGTTTTCTAAATATCCTTTTCAGATAATTTGGTGTTAGTGTATTGAAGTATTAGGGATTTCTGATATTTTGTATAGCAGCCTTACAGAATTTGCTGTCCTGTGGAGTTAGGGTTTTTTACATATAAGACCCCATCACCCAGAAACAGAGATACATTCTCTTCTTCCTTAATTAGGATGACTTTCTTTTTTTTTCTTGCCCAATTTACCTAAGATTCTAGTGCTGTATTAAATAGAAGTGGTGAGAATTGGGCATCCTTGCCTTGCTCCTGATCTCAGATGGAAAGTTGGAGGTTTATTTGTTTGTTTGTTTTTACCATTGATAGCTGTGATATGATGATAGCTGTGGGTTTTTCATGTATGGTCTGTAATTTTTCAAGGTACATTCCATTACATCAAATTTGTTGGGAGTTTTTATCATAAAAGAATATTGTATTTTATCAAAAGCTTTTTCTGCATCTATTAAGATAATCATATGATCTTTATGCTTTAATCTGTTATTGTAGTATCTCACATTTGTTTGTGTATATTGAACCATCTTTGCATCCAAAGGGGAAATTCCATTTGGTCATAGTGTGTAATTCTTTTGATGTCCTGTTTATTTGGTTTGCTAGTATTTTGCTATGGATTTTTTTTATCAGGTATGTAATCCTGTAGTTTTCTTGTAATATCTTTGACTATAGCCATCAGGGAATTGTTGGTCCCAAAAATAAATTTGGAACTGTTTCCTTTTATTTAATATTTTGAGAGTTTGAGAGGGATTAATGTTAATTCTTTAACTATTTGGTAAAATTTACCCATATAGTCACTTGTTCCTGAGCTTTACTTTGCTGGGAGGGTTTTGGTTACTTATTTAATCTACATATTCATTATCATCTATTGAGATTTTCTATTTCTTTATGATTCACTGGGTAGATTGTATATTTATAGGAATTCTTCCATTTCTTCTATCCAGTTTATTGGTGTGTAATTGTTTATAGTAGTTTCTTAAATTCCTTTTTATTTCTATTGTATCAGGTGTAATGTTTCCTCTTTCATTATAAGTATTGTCTAATTGTAAAAAGAACTGGATTCTATAGATATTTTGAACCTGTAATTGGACTAAGTGACTTTTCTGGTGACAGAAAATGTACACTAATTGTCCAAATCTTTAAAAAGCTTTCAGAGACAAAAATGGCTTTTGTGCCTTAGTTAAAAACAGATAGGAGACATATATGATTTTGTTTTTGCTTTTGCTTTTGCTATATAATATTATCATAAGTGTAATGGGTGATTATTTTGGTAATTTTGAATTTATGTACTCTCTGTCTACAATGTAATCTCCAGGAAGATAAGATCTGCCATTAATGCAAGACCATGTCCATTTAGGAAATCCTTTTATCTCCCGCACTAAACATAGCCCTTGAATTTTATCTTGGCTGTGGTATAACACCTAGAAGTAGAAGATAAATATATAATATTGGCACATATTATTAACATCAGTAAACTTATACTGATGCTAGTGTTCATTAAGGCATTTAATACCTTAATCTGTGCACATTTTGTACTTCTGTTGGCTTCTGCTGCCTGATGGTAAGTAACATCACTAGGTATTATGCCCTCAATATCATTTTTCCAGGCCACTCTATCCATCACTGTAACATCATAACCTGCATTGGAAATTCTGATAAACTAGAAACTCCCTGTGGGAAGGAACAGAGGCTGTAATGATAGACATGTGCTACATAAATACTGGTTAATTGGTTTGGAACAAATTTGTTTTTGGTTTATTTTGAAGTTCACTTTCCAGCTATTGCTAATCTCAGATATAACAAGTCTATTGCTGTAATGTAAATAGATGACAAATCAATAAAAGAAGATTCAATCATTCATTCTTCATTCAACCATAAATATTTGGAACGGCTGCTATATATCAGACAGTATGCTCATGGAAAATGCAAAGATAACTATGTCACCATCTTCCTTTGGGAAGATCACAGTCTGGTAGAAGAGACAGGAAGGTAAAGCATTAACATGGTGCTGTAAATGTAGAATAGAGATATTTATGGTAGAGTACAGAAAAGTGGAAAGTAATGAGCTCCATTAAGGTAGTTCAGGAAGTACTTCAAACAGTATATGACACTTCGGCAGAGTCTTAAGTAAACGGATTTTGCAGTTAGACGAGAGGGATTCGTTTTTTTTAGCATGAAAATTTCATGTTCAGACAGAGTTATGACATAGGGCACATTCAGGAGAAGTACACCTGGTTCAGTAGGACTAGGGTGTAAGTTCTGAGGCAGCACTAGGAACTAAGTCTATTTCTGTAGTCAGGGCTATTCCTGAAAGGTGTAGGATGTCATTATCAGAAATTGACTTCAGTATTGATAACACAGTTTAAAAGAAGCACATGTTTTGATAGGTATTCATAATATAGATTATTAAATTATAATACTAAGCAAAGAAATTGAAAAAAAGTTTTTTTTTTTAAGTTTCTCATATACAACTTTTGCTTTTATAAAATGTTTTGTTGGATTCCAAAAATGTCCTTTATTAGTATAGGATATATAGGATCGTTAAAATTTAATGGTATCGTTGGACAATTATTCATATTTTTTTCAGATGATTCTTTTGATTAGAAAGTCTTTTTTTTTTTTTTTTTTTTTGAGATTTTGTTTATTTGAGACAGGGAGAGAGAGGACAAGCAGAGGGGAGAGGCATAAGGAGAGGGAGAAGCAGACTCCTTGGGACTCATCCCAGGACCCTGACATCATGACCTGAGCAGAAGACAGCTGTTTAACCAACTGAGCCACCCAGGTGCCCTTGGTTAGAAACTCTTAATTATGTTCAATAAATGAAGGACATTGAGTCATATCTCATTCAATAAATAATAAATATTAATAATACGTTAGAGTTTGCTTCTTAGAACAAATAATTGAGAGTTTGATCTTAAAGGAAAACAATGACTAGCGGACTTAAACTCACATATTTAGGTTTTATAAACTAACATTTTTCACAGAAAAGACATACTAGAAATATAATCTAAGCATTTTAAATCATGATCTCTAATTTAAAAAGGAGATTTGAGTACCTGTGTCAAGAATAGTAGAAGGATTAAAAGGTAAATGAGATAAGTCTCTGTTCTAATCAAGTGTAAACTTTATTACATGAAATGTTTTTTTTTTGCCCTATTATTTGTAATTATTTATCTGACTATGTTATGATTTATTTCTATAAAATGAGCAATCAAGGAATGCTAGGATTTTCTAAGTTAGTTGTCTGGGTCAAATTGAAGAATGTGGCAAAGAATTTACCATTGGTAATGAATGAGCATAGAACAAATGATGTATAGTTGTATATATTATATATGCAGTTGCTTTAAAAAATACGTGTCCTTACAGGCATTTAGTTTGTGAGCTTTGAGTTCATATAACCTGAAGTAGATAATCACAAAATGATGCTTTGACTTCAAACAGATCCCTAGATACTTCTTAATAATTATTAGATATCTTGATTCTCCACCCATAAGAAAAACAAAGAAAAATGTTTGGCACTGTATGTAGGCAATGTAAGGACAATATTAACATTTCAAAATTCAAAAAGTGGAGACCTATTAGAAAATGATAAGATGACCAGCAAAACTTGTAAGCATTTGTTGAGGGCCCTTAACTAACACATCAAATTATTTGCTGGATATTCTCTTTTAACTGGAACAAAATTCTTAAAAATTTCCTGGATTAAAATAAATATAATAAAAAATACCAGTACTACAAAAAGTACGTGAAGTTATAGTAACATATTAACATTTATCAAATTGTAACAATAGAAGTAGTTAAACTATTCTCAAGATAGAAAAAGACCTTTCTTTATGGAAAAATTAAATAAATCATCACTCAGTAGTTATACTTGGTAATGTTGTCACGTGAGACAAACCATAAGTGACTCTTAATCTCACAACAAACTGAGGGTTGCCGGGGGGAGGGGGTTTGGGAGAAGGGGGTGGGATTATGGACATTGGGGAGGGTATGTGATTTGGTGAGTGCTGTGAAGTGTGTAAACCTGGTGATTCACAGACCTGTACCCCTGGGGATAAAAATATATGTTTATAAAAAATAAAAAATATAAAAAAATATATATATGATGATTTTTTTCTAGAAAACAAGGAAATGAAATTAATAAACAGAATTAGGGGTCCATGTATGAACAATGGTCATGATGGTCATAAGACTGAAAAATACCAGTAAGAATATTTTTCCCTGCAACATTTAAGCTGTAGGAATATATTTTATATTAAGGAAAAAAATTGGATTTAGGGGCGCCTGGGTGGCTCAGAGGGTTAAAGCCTCTGCCTTCGGCTCAAGTCGTGATCCCAGGGTTCTGGGTTCGAGCCCCACATCAGGCTCTCCACTCAGCAGGGAGCCTGCTTCCCCCTCTCTCTCTGCCTGCCTCTCTGCCTACTTGTGATCTCTGTCTTTCAAATAAATAAGTAAAATCTTTAAAAAAATATATGATGAAGAAGATGGGATTGGGAGGGAGACAAAACATAAGTGACTCTTAATCTCACAAAACAAACTGAGGGTTGCTGGGAGGGAGGGGGTTTGGGAGAAGGGGGTGGGATTATGGACATTGGGGAGGGTATGTGCTTTGGTGAGTGCTGTGAAGTGTGTAAACCTGGTGATTCACAGACCTGTACCCCTGGGGATAAAAATATATGTTTATAAAAAATAAAAAAT